>NW_020655151.1:0-14438 GCF_003589595.1 Hyposmocoma kahamanoa
TTACAATAGTTATTAATTAAATACCTTATTTTTAATTTTACAAAGAAAACATTCCAATTTACGCTACATTAAGTTTTACAAATTATTTTATTGAATGAATTTTTATTAAGTTCAATTTATTATTAATTATTAATATAAATTAGAATAAACTAAAACATATTAATTATTACTGCAGTCTTACGTCTGTTTGGGATTTTTCATTAGAGGAAATACTGGATCCCAAACTGGTGGTACGGAGGAACCATCTTCCCTGTTGAAATTAGGATGTTTTTTAATTTCAATGGCCTCTCGCAGCATCCTGGGTAGATGACGGACGGGTCTTTTGCAAGGACCTGGTTTGTCAAACTTCATTGAATGTGTAGGTTTATCCATGACATGCTCGCGATTTAAATCCGGAAAAATAGTTTCATTTCCTATGTGTAACAATTGCGATAACCTAAGAACTTGTTATTGAAAATATGTCCAAAATTAATATCAGCTTCATTGCAATTCAGAAAACAAATAAATAAGTTAAAATAAATAAGATGTAAGACTATCAACAATACATTAATGAGCGATCGTCAGTCTTATTTCAATCCAATTTAATTATAGAGTAACTATTTTGAAGAAATTGAATAAAAACACCGCTGATTAAGGACTCTCGGTCATCAAAGTATCTTACTCCAATTACTTATACACGATAGGATGAGGCAAGTCTACCCGTGGTCATTAATAATAATATTATTTCCTTTATTTCATCATCAGCCTTCATGCATCCACTGCTGAACAAAAGCCTGTCCATGTGCACGCCAACTCTCCCGATCCTGTGCCGCCCGCATCCAACCTCCAGCCGGGCACCTTTCTCAGGTCGTCCGTCCATCTTGTCGCAGGGCGTCCTTTATTTAATACGTCTCGTCACAATTTAAGAGGCCCAATTTGAATGCAATGAACAAAACAGTCAAAAAATAATTTACTGAGTTCTTAAAACATAAATATAACATGATAGAACAAAATTTCAAGTATGATTTTAGTCCGAAACGTCTTAAAAACATTTACGTCCTCAGTCTTATTCTTTTTAAATGATAGTGTTGTAACCAATTAATCACGAATTTCACCGAGTGAATTTAATTTCACTCGGTGAAATTCTTTGATTTCGATTTTGACAGAAATTTAGTTAACATTGACAATTGATTGAAAATCAAATATCATACATACAGTTGATACTTGCCCAACTGATGATTTTGGCTCATCTTCCGATGAAAGTGAACAAAAATTCAAACTACGAAGTCCTTTTTGTTTTTGTTCAGATATTTACTATTTAAATACAGGTTGTCCTTGTAAACTCAGTTAATGTAACTGCTCTACAACTACAATTAGAGGTTGTCATTGTAAATCATTTGAAAACATACTTATTTTTTATATTAAACTCTATATTGCTTAAATGAATGTTTATTGTTTTATCTAGAACTGAAAACGAATGACCCGAAAAACGCCAAGAAGAAGAAGACCCGAAAAATAATCTAAACGATCACAGACTCATAAAAATTCGTATCGATTTCTCGTGAGAATCGTCTATAATATGGTTAGCGTAGGGCTAGCACGATAAGGTGCGACTTGCGCGAGAGCGACATAAAGCGTGAGATGTCTATGCGACAACAGCAGTATCTCGTGCTTTTTGTCGCTCTCGCTCTAGTCGCGCCCTTTGTCCACATCCCTGTTAACGTCGCGATGACCAGCGACAAAGGTGTCTCTTATTTTGTGACGACACGACTAATATTTAAAAGAAGGATGGCGACATCCCGTGTATTTTGTGACCCAGTGTTTTTGACGACGTGTATTAAAGAGACCTATGAATACTTGTGATTTATTACCAAAGTATCAAAAAAGCTACTTGAGAACAGCCTGTAGAAGCTGGGGTTAGTTGATGTAGGTTATGTTTATAACATTGTCATATATTTCGCTTCAGATGTTTGTTCAGTGTTGCAGAAAACAACAAGTTTTCACTTTGTTCCTAAAAATAATGAAGAACTTGCTGAATATTCCTAAATCTGCCAAACTTTGCCACATTTAATACAACGTTAACACGTTCTGTCGCATTGAAAATTAATAAAAAATTAAATCTGCCTAAATGGCAGAAATCTGCCTCAAATGATCACACTGTTCTCAATCTCAAAGTGACAGTGACATTAGCAAGAGGCCTCAAAACGTTTCTTTGCCAACTTTGGTATCTCTCATTTAAATATTGTCTAAACATTTTTGTCACATTGTCTTTTATTTTTTTTATTGATCGTATCGATAACATATACTTATAATGCTTGCCATCGTGATAAAAGGATTCTACAATCGGCGTAATGTACCCGTCGATTGTTGCCCACTCACCTAACAACAAGCCTTGACCATGGAACCTGTAAAGGGTCCGAAACGTAGGTTCGTTTAAAAAAACGAACATACTCGTTTCACATGCGAAAAAATACTTTCATTCCGGATGTAATAATATCATATAAATATTATTTACATAACGCTCAATTGGCATAATTTTACTTCCTATAAACTCATTTAATACAGTAATTCACTTCATATAACTGCCTCCGTGGCCGAACGGTTACCATGCCGGACTGCCACGCAGAGGCCCCAGGTTCGATTAGATAGAGAAATATTTGTATGGCCTACATTTATTTCTCTCGTGAGTTTGGGTGTAAGTTGTGGTTGTCTATGTGTGTGTCCATGGCACCCGCGACACAGGGTTTCCCTAGTGCGGGGCTATGTTGAGTGTGTGCGTTATTATTATTATTATATAACGAACGTTTAGTATAAACTTACATTCTCTAATTTCATCTTTTATTACGATCACTTAGACTGACACTCAAGTTTTTATAACGATTATAAGTTATAAACCACAGTTAACATAACGTCATTTTGTATAAATTTAATTTCATCTTCAAATAGGATTATTTCCGAAAACGATATCCCTAATACTAATATTATATTAATTATAATTTGGCCCAAAAACTTGTTCGGAAACGCAAACAAATTCGTTCTACTTTTTCATGTTCTTTCCAAACCTACTGAATGGGAGCCGCAACCAAGGTTTGACCTATGTAAAACACATTTGTTTTATTACACCACCAAGGAATCCAGAATTTAACAACAATAATTTTGTCGAAATGAAGATTCGGCATAGTAAACTATATTAAGGAAAACAACTCTTCCTCCGTACCTTCGGCTTTTAAGTTACACAGTTAGTAAGAAGCGAAATTCCAAATAAAAATTATATTAAATGAACGGTATTTGTTTTGAAGTTAGTTTATTGAATTTTCTTATAAGTGTGGCGCACTCATTTACAATATTGTTATATCATTTGTCCTTAAAAGTATTAATATTTAATTCAAATGTAAAAATAATCCGTTTTCACTCTTAATCCGTCATAAAAATTCTTTCTCATATCCCTCTCTGGAAACACGTCGCAAAATCCATTCAACAAGATTTATGATCGGCTCTGCTTACAAAGCTTTGTCATTGCAACTTGTGGTTTGAACCGGAGGTACGCAAGCTTAAATCATGTGTTATAAATTCTCTGCTATTGAAATCAAACGCTGGAACACAATAATTTACAATATCTACGACAAAAATGTAAAAAAATATTAAATACAACGAAAATAATAAGCCGAAACCGAATAACGTCTATATAGGAATTATTTGAATTTTTCCGCACGAAATCACTGACACGAGGGGGGTATAGCCTCCACTGAAATAATCTCGATTGTTTGGTCCATAAACCGATTAATTCCAGCTAGCTTCGCTAACAACTTGAAGAGATTGGGTTTCTATGGCATCTCGCTTCCAGTGTAAATGCAAAAAAGCGGTACTGTCCCTGACCCTTATCGACTGTACGTTGCCGGGGAAATGCCACCTCTCCTACTTACATATACACATAATCTCACGCCCTTGTTTCACATGAGGGGTAGGCAAAATCCACGGAACGCTAGCTTACTCTACCTTGACGCAACTTTTTAGCCGCACATGCATCAACTACCCCTTTCATATACCTTCTTTTATTCTTATCGCTTCGGATCCCAGCGTTTTCGAGGACATCACTGGTTTGGGCAGTGTAAGTCCTCCTGAGACGTCCTCTTAATTTCTTCCATCCATATTTACATCGTACAGTTTAGTAATTATTTTTACGTCGATCCGCTCTACATGCCCAAACCACTGCAACATTCCTTTTTCTATTCGCTTCTTGTCTAAGGACCACCTGACTGGTTCACCTGGATGGACCACGGGCAATTATTTCTTCCTGTGGTTCACATTCTAGTCCTCTTCTACTTAAAAATAAATTAAATTAAATAAGACTTTATTCATCAAACACACATAATATATAAATAGAGAATAACAAGTACAATAATTAACTATGAACTAAACTAATCCATCCATAATATATAATGTTGATGAAAAGGACGAAGCCTCAGCAAAGTGCTGTTTTTCAGTCTCCGCCTGTGTTCTCTGTCAGACACTGCCGGAACATAATATTGAATAATAGGTCTACAACAAAGATAACATTGCTATTCTTACTTAAGTCTAACTATTTATTTACTGGCCACGAGTAATAATGTGTATATATAAAATAAAAAGTAAAACTATATACTATGATGTAACTACATCATATACAATTGGGACGATAAATAAATAAACTTTTAGACCATACAAGAGATGAGAGTCTAAGAGCCTAATGCACACGGCGTATTTAATACGTGCCGATGTGCTGTAGTCGCGCGTTTGTATCGCGCAATTTGATAAGAGATAGTTTTAATTTCAGTTTTGTAAACTCCAGTGGAGTATACTATAAGTTTCTTGCTTCCAACACGATGTTTGTGTACGTTTGAATCGATTCACTACAGCGCGTCTAGGGCGCCTGTAAACGTGCGTCATAATAAGACAAGTATGGTCACTCTATACAAACGTAGCAACGCGTGTACTTGAAGCGGTCGCTCGGTAATTGAAAAATAACAACAAATAGTACATGTGTTTGCAATGTTGTGTTCGTAGCAGTTCGAACAATAGTACCTCGAATTAAAAATTGTCCAGCGATTAATTTCTAATTCCTAATCCTTCTCCATAATCAAGATATCAATCCACGATTCTGTTATAAAAATTTCCAGCGTTTAAAAAGATTAACATTCTTACATTAACGCCACAGTACATTTATGAAAATGTTATTTATGTTAAGAAAAATATTCATTTTTTAACCGACTTCAAAAAAGGAGGAGGTTCTCAATTCGACTGTATGTTCTTTTTATTTTGTTTTTGTTTTTTTTTTTGTATGTATGTTACGCGATAACTCCGGTATTTGTGAATCGATTTTCATGATTCTTTTTTTGTTGGAAAGGGGATACTTCCATAGTGGTCCCATTTCATTTTGAAGGAAATCATCCACCTCTAAGGGTGGCTGTTCACGCATGAAGATTCATTTTTATAAATAGCCCTAACTTTAATTTAGGAGCAATTACTTTTAGCAATTATTTAGTTGATTTTGCTATTTCTCCAATTCAAGGCGTTTTTCCCTCGATATACTTTGAGTAGTGTCGTAGTGAGAACCTATTTTTATTATCTCCAGTATCAAGTCCTGTGTAGTGGCGAACTAGGGGATATTCAATGAAACTTAGCAAATAGACGTAATTCCACGTACTTTTGAGGTCGGTTTTTTTTAGTACTCTGTACTGAGATTATTTATGAATAATAGTTACAGACATAACATTAATAGGAGGAATAAAAATTTATTAACTGTTCTTAACAGTTGTCTTCCCAAAGATTCAAATTCGTTTAAGGGACTATGTATACATGCATATATAATAAAATTCCGACTGATATTCAAAATATGCCGAGGTGTAAAACTATAGTGAAACAAAAACTTTATACTAAAGTTTAATAAACAGCTTCTGCGTACTTGGATGATAATAATCGGTGGTAGTGACCCGTTTGGCTCTTGCAGGTAATCTCGATCTAAGATGTTTAAATTAAATATTGTAACGATAAATGTATTCAAATGTATATTCACAAAGAGCAACCCCTAGAGTTTCTTGCTCATTCTTCTCAAAGGAATCTGCCTTACGAATGAACAGTGGAGTTTAATCAATATGACGATTTCAAGCATTGACTTAAAAATATATGGATGTCGGGTCCGCGCTAAAAAGTGTCCGAACTTATAGGGCGTTAAAATCGTATACAGAGCGTCATTCACGCTTTAGTCTTCGTTTGTTCGACTGACAGCGAAGCAAGCAAAATTAGACAGTACTGCGATGACATTACAATTTAAATTCAACGGTTTAGCTTTTTCATATTCCTTTACATGTCACTACGTTTAAATAGGTTGACTTGGGACATTTTTTTCGTGGTTTTTGTATTAGACCCGTCGTCCATTTATTTGTAAGTCAATGATTTCAAGTGTAATTTGGTTTCCTATGAAATAAAGATTATTTGACTTTACCTTTGACTATCAATAAGTACCTACTGCACTTAACAAGGGCTATTTTAATATAGCACGAGAATACTGTGATAAACACCTTAAACTTTTCAAATTATGTTAACAACGTGTAGGTACAATTAAAATAATAATGTAACAGCCCTACGCTCCTAGCGAAGTATAGGCATTTATGCGCGGAATAGGCGGGAGTTGCCCTACTTGCTGTTATATATATCGCACTGCTATTACAATAGTGTTGTAACTCAAAATATGTGAAATGTAATATTGTATCATTACTGAACGTAAAATTTGATTCTCTACACGCCAAAAAAGCCGTCGTTAGAATATTGTACGAAACAATCAAAAGATATCCACTTAACTCAATATGAGACACACTTTATGTGAGCTAGTTCTGGCCAAAACAGTCCTTATTCAAAAACATTAAATTATTTTTCAATTTTATTTTTAAATATATTTAAGAAATTGTTTAAGTGTCTATAATAAACTATAACATATAAATTTTAATTATTTTTTTGCGGGTAGTGAGCAATTCGTTTTTCATCGATTCTGAGAAAGTCCTCTTTTTGAATTAATACACTATTGTATTAACAGTGCGGTATACTTTGACATATGTCTCAAATATTAATTATGGTAACGTCACTGTTACGAATTTAGTACAGAATAGAGATGTGTAAGTAATTTGAGTAATATTACAATTGTCATATCACGTAACAGTGTCATGTAATATCACGCATCTCTCATCATTCTTGTTTATATTATTATTAACATTAATTTTACATTGCCGCCAAGCAGTAATGTCAGCAATTACTGCGTTCCAGTTTTGAAGGGTAAGGGTACTGGTGATTATAAAAAAAGGAAACAACGATGGTACCACAAACACATCCTAACCCGAGACAATATAGAAAAATTAGTTTTCTACATGGAATCGGCCGGGGATCGAACGCGGAACCTCAGAGATAGTTACACCATGAAAACTGATGTGCAAACTCAACTACGAAGGCCATCGTACCATAATTGATTCAAGGATCGAAGATCGCAAAGAAAATTTCCGACTCGAACCAGTGTTTCTTGCCATGCCGGAGTCACCGCACTTAACCAACTGTGCTAAACAATATTTCAATATATGTTGTTAGATATTTTTTATATTGGGTTTAAACGTGTTACCCTTCAAAAGAGGAACGCAGTCATGTTTAAATTAATGCCGGGTGGGGTGCAACATGAATGGTACGATGGCTGTATTTCCCTGGACGAACTCTTTCACAAAGAGGTCTACTGCTAGTATATTATTTGTATTTATACAAGCCCATATGCCTTTATCTGAAAACAATATATGATAATAATATTATTTATTTATTTCTCGGAACATAAAAGGCTGCCAACTAATAGAACCGAGCTTAAATATTAATATTATTATCGTGTATGGCAATCGTGACAAGAGGCTTATAGGTGACTCGGAATTAGTGGAGGCGAAGCTGCAGTCTTGAATACCACCGTAAAGTTGCCTGCTTATTGGTATTTTCCAGGATATATCACAGAGGGTGTGCGATGAAATTACACGATTTGATTCCGCCTTCCCCTTTCCATCATCGGGGGACTAGGCGTAGGCTTGGGTTCCACCCCTATGTTGTGGATATTCCAAAGATTCGCACGAAGCGTTACGCTTCTACATTTATATGGCGAACGGCAATGGAGTGGAATTCCCTGGCTGCAGACTTGTTCCCTGAACGTTATAACTTGGGCCTTTTGAAAGCAAAAGTGAATAGGTATTATTTAAGTGTGCATACTCCACCATCGACCTCATCGTCACTTTTCATCAGGTGAGATGGAGGTCAAATGTGCACTTATATTTTATTAAATATATATTTGTAATATACAAAATTTTAAACTAGATTGAAGTGTATCTTAGTACTCTTGAACTCCGCCTCTTGATTGTGCAAGTTATTTACTTAAAAGTTATGTTTACTCTTGTTAGCAGGGAGCAATTAAAAGTTGGTCGTAATTTCGTATCAACGCTATATGTCTTCTTCCATTTATCTCTATTACCAGTCGCCTCTTTGTTCACTGCCTTCTTATACAAAATCCATCCACATTTTCTTTTCTTCTTCGGGGTTGCGACTGGTTTTTCGGTTTGCTATGTACACGGACTTTAGTCAATAATTGTATACTATTTGCCAATGTTGGTTTAATAAAGCCTCGACCCAACATTACTAGTAGCAGTAGAGCTCCTTATTTTTTTTAGAAATTTGGCGGGTACTGGTAAAACCAAAGGTATACGGAACTTGGCAACTTTACGTCTCAAGGTGACGGCTGTGGCAATGCCACTAAGATCTTTGCGATTTAAAGATCTGAGTGGCAGTGCAACGGTTATGAGTCACTTAACAAAACCGTTAACATAATTAAAAAAAAATTAGTTATTGAAATTTTTATTGAATTGATATTCAGTTATTATTATGTGAAATTACTTCACTAGTTTGTTATAACGTCGATTGGAATCCGGCCGGATCGAAGGAATTTTTTCTGAGTGTTCGATCTTTGTATTAGAATCACTGGTATTATTAGTTTTTAACTACTGCGATACTGTATATGGGTCCTCGCCTTCTAAAATACACTCAAAACGCAATTTAAAGAGTACAAAACGCTTGTGTGCGTTTTTGCTATAATGTACCTAAGCGTAGCCACGTTACTCCTTTCTATCTATCGGAGAGTTTTGCATTTGGCATGTCTTATGACTGTTTTTACACAGTGTCCAAAATATTTATATAACAAATTAAGCTGGTTTAGAAACGCTCTCACTAAAAATACACGTAGTAAGAACACCAAATTATTATGTATTCCGCGTCATACGACTGCTGGCTTGAGAGGGGTTTTTAGCATGCTGCAGCCAAGATCTGGAATTATTTACCACATGCATGAAAGTATGTCCCAGGAAACTTTTAAGTCCAAACTGAAAAAAATATTTTTAACTGCTCAAAAGGAAGATGCCGAATCACCCAAGGGTCATCGAAATATGTTGTAAATTTTAGACATACCCATTTTCTAAGTTTCTGTTTAGGATAACTGTGTTTTTATTCCACTTTTTACCATCTAAGGAAATTTAAACTTGACAATGGCTATCGGTATTTATTGTGTAAATTATTATTATTACTTTATTTTTATTTTCTCTTCTAATTTCGCGTTCCTCAAATAGGTTAATTCAAGGTGTGTAATAATTTTGTTCCATTAAATTGCCTGTTACACAAACGTGAGACCGTAGCTCCAGGCAGGAAGGTTCTGGCTGAAAATCAGTGCTGTGCAAACTATGTTGGTAGTGTGAGTCAGAATCCTCGCCACACATCTGTAACCATAGATATTGTTTTGTCTTTTTAGTTACTATTTATATCCATTTGCATTGTTTTTATGTTTTTTTTTGTGTGTGGCAAATAAATGGAATTTGAAATTTGTATTAATAATTATAACAAACTAGTGGAGTAATTTCACTAGAAAAATAATTGAATATTAATTCAATAAAAATTTCAATGCATTGCATGGCGACATCTCTAGCCGGGGCAGGTCTAGCTTTAAAGGTGAGCGACGAACTATCATAGATTTCTCATAGATAGCGCTACGGCTAAAAAGTCGAAAAACCAGACGCAAAGATACGACGCTAGCACATAGAAAAATTCGTGAGATCCGCTGGTTCGTTCCATGGCTTAGTTGGTATAGCGTCTGCTACAAGACGTCGGTTCGAATCCGGCCGGATCGAAGGAATTTTTTCTGAGTTTTCGATCTTTGTATTAATAATTATAACATCAGCTATTTCATAATTTTTTTAATGACATGGACATGCTCCTAACCTACGATGAAACGAGCTCACCCAGAACATGCCTATTCAGTCGCACCATACAGATATTTGGGTTTAATGTGCTCGGAAACACAGTCGCTGGCCAAGAGTTTCATTCCTAAACTGTGCGCGTAATAAAAGTTAATGAAAACCGCTTAGTACGCCTGAAGGGAATATCGACCAAGTAAGGATGATATCCCGCCGTACGTCTGGATGTCTAAAAGGGGACGGGCGGGATGAACTGATGGAGCTCATGGGCTCCTGTCATTACCATCCCAGCATTTGGAGTCGGTGCTGTCATCATCCATCCATCTCTATCACCCGTTACCATGGTTCAATACCTTCATATCATCTATCCCACAATCCGTCCATCTTTTTCTTGGTCTTTTTTTACAGTACCAAGTGACGGGACGAACAAGTCACGCGTCTGGTGGTAAACGACTCGCCTGTCCGTAGCAGTTGCAGTGCCACTCAGAAATTTAAGTCGTAAAGATCTGAGAGCACTGCCACTGCGCCTGTCTCCCGGAGACGTAAGTTGACAAGTCCTATGTGCCTGTAATTTCACCAACACACTTTAAAATTTTGCAATACAAAGCGGATTTCACGTAATTTCTAACGGTCAAGTAAAATGAGGAGCAATATTACTCGCACGCGGCCTGAAAGCCTAATTGGGTATTTTATTCATAGTTTCGTGCATTTCTGTTAACCCTGCAACGTGTTAACCTTGTTAAAATACGTGATTGTTTGGCCATGTAGAAATGTTAGTTTTTTTAAAGGTAGTTTTTGACCCTGACTAGCGCTAGTATTTTAACATCAATATTTGTGTAGTAAATGGAAGAATTTTTTAAAGTTTTTCATAACCGCTCACACGATACATGCAGCCGTAGACGCATACCACACCTAGAGGTGCCAGTGATGATTTTATACCGATTTATCGTATATCGAAGTTATAACAGGTAAAAGAACTAATATTAATTGCTATTTCGGTAACTACTCTAGCAAACCATAAAGTTTTTAATGCCTGGGTCTGTCATTTAAAAAAAATAAACAATTTCAAAAATACGTCACGACAATCGTGAGTGTTATTGTTTGGGCTGGTGATTTCGGTGTTTATTTATTGAAAACATACCGTAAGTAGCGTTTTTTAAGTTTACCGTGAATATAAATGTTTATAAACTATACTTTAAGGAGTAATTACATGGTAAACGATAGAACCACTCAAACAGAATATTATCATATTTATCCAAGTACACCAAAAATTTCATTGGTGTTTTTTAAGTGCAGGATTTGCGGTGTATTAATGCATTTTATTTGAGATGTTTTTGTTGGTAGTACGGAGGGTATTTATTTAGCAATGCAGAATAATATTTTTTATTTATAAAATTTTGTATTTAAACTGAATGCTTTTCTAATTTGCGAAACCATATAGCCGCCATTTTGCGGTAGGAGGAGCGCATCGCGTGAGCGGATAATATGTGCGTTCTATGTCTAGAAACCACTTCTAACTTACATTGACTATTTAACAACCAATCCCGGGATGTAGGTTTTCGTAAATATGTGTTTGATTTTATAAATTGTGTCTTAGATGCTCTTTTTTGTGTTTCGCCACTCTACACTGGTTTATCCACTATGAATTGCGCTGAAGACGGCTACTCCTGTATCGGAATTCTGCAACCAGGTCTTGAGCCACCCAGCATATTTGACGACTTCCATGGTGACGTGGCTTGCACACTGATTTTCATGATGTCGCCATCTCTAAGGTCCCTGGTTGGATCCCCGGCTGGGTCAACGTAAGAAAGAAACTTTTCTATATTGTCTCGGAACTTAACGTTTGTGGTGCCGTCGTTGTTTCTGATTTCCATAACACAAGCGTTTTAGAAAACACCTTTGCAGGTCCCATGGCCACGGATATAATTAAAGGGCCCAAATCTCCGATTTAGATACGAAACAATTGTTTCATTTCCTATATGTAATAATCGCGAAAACCTAAGAGTTTTAGTCACTTTCTTTGGGATCAGAGCAACCATCGAATATATAACCAGAAATAGAGACGAAATGTTTTAAAACTATTCTGCCACATCATTACTGTGACAACTGCGCTCCGATTGGTCAGTCCGAACTCGAAACAATTGACGGGTGTCGTCAATGGGTGTCGTCAATTATTTCACTTCAAATCGACCAGTTAACTTGAGCTTTGCTATAATGGACGAAAATCGCAAAATTGCATATTTAATTACCGTTGAAATTTGATTCCGCTTGTTATTTGATGATTATTGATTTGATGTTTATTGTTATTAGATGTTTTGCTGTTCACACACACACGCCATTATTAGAAATAATTATCTTTATTACAATGAATACAGAATATTTTTGGAATATACGGAGACGTACACACAGGTCAGTTGTTACTGTACTTAAGCTTTCTAATTTGTAATTTCAGTGCAAACGAGAGTTGATTTTTATAGTTATGTATCTCTGATGAGTTACCAGAAATGTATGGCCTTTATTTAGTCTCTGATTTTGGTCATATACTCGATGAGAGCAACGTATGTAATGTTGTCCAATATTATGGTTGGTCTAGCCATGCTGCGTCTTGATGCTTCTGCCCAAACATACCGCTCTCTCTATTTTTTACATTACGTTCACAATTATCATTAGCTTGTAATAAAAATATGATGATTCACTTGAAACTGTCAAAAAAGAACAAAGCTTTCCGCCCACACAACGTTTTTGCAGGTTCCATTAAAATTCTCTCACATATCAGCCACTCAGTAATTATAAAATAAAAGATAAGACTAACTAAAACAAGTTTCACAATGATTTACATTTGAAAATGATTACAAGATAAAATAAGGATCCAACGTATTTTCCTTTTCATTCTTGGAATTTCGTAATATAATATGTAATATTATCCAACGAATAGATAATGAAACAAAAACTTTAAAAGTACATACATACACAATCTATAATTTCGCCAAGGCTAGGTTACAAGTATTGTTCAGAATACGGTCTCTCTCTCATCTTAGCGTTGTCCCGGTTGCGTCCTCAGCAGGGTTGCTGCGGAGCCCGGGGTCCGCTTTCCTACTTTTTCTCCTCCACTTTGCACGGTCTTCGGCATCCTTAGTGGTGAGACCATTGGCACGCATATCACCCTTGGCGACGTCAAGCCAGCACTTCTTGGGTCTGCCCTTTCTACCGGGGCCCGGCGGAGGTGGCATAGCCAGACATTTGTTTCCCACGTAGCATGCCGGTTTCCGTAAGATGTGGCCGTACCAACGTAGGCGGCTTTCTTGCAGTTTATCTGCAATGTCACGGACATGAAGGCTGCCGCGGATGCGGGAGTTTCTGACACGGTCTTTCCGTGAAACTCCACACATCCAGCGCAGCATCTTCATTTCCGTGACACGCAGCTCCTGCTTATGACGCTCAAGTACGGGCCACGTTTCACTGCCATATAAAAGGACAGGCCTAATGATGGATTTATAGACCTGTCCTTTCAGCTTAACAGCATCTTGGGGTCACAAATTACACCAGTCACCTCACGCCACTTTGCCCAAGCGGCTGCGATTCGGGCTCTGACGTCGCAGTCGATGTCTCCGGACGCGCTAAGTACAGTACGGCGCTAAATACGGTGATATGCTTTAATATTAGATATAACTCGCTGATGAATGATAACATCTCAGTCAACCGTGACTATGGACCATTTAACAGCATTAGAGGTCCTTGTGAAAGAGTTCGTCCAGGGAAATACCGCCTACCTACTTCTGCTGCCAAATAGCAATGTGAACATTACGTGCACATAGGGCTAGTGTACTTTATGTCTCAGGATAACGGACAATGCCTTTCCGATCTTTGCGATATGAATAGCACGGCGACGGGTATGGATCACTCAACAATCATAACCGCTCACGCGATGCGCTCATCCTACCGCAAAATGGCGGCTATTTGGTTTCGCAAATTAGAAAAGGATTCAGTTTAAATACAAGTTTTTAAAAATAAAAATTATTATTCTGCATTGCTAAATAAACACCCTCCGTACTACAACAAAAACATCACAAATAAAATGCAGTAATATACCGCAAATCCTGCACTTAAAAAGCACTAATGAAATTTTTGGTGTACTTGGGTAAATATGATAATATTCCGTTTGAGTGGTTCTAA
>NW_020655152.1:0-23860 GCF_003589595.1 Hyposmocoma kahamanoa
AAACAAATATACGCGATTTAAATCCGGAAAAATAGTTTCATTTCCTATGTGTAACAATCGCGAAAACCTAAGAACTCGATATGGTTTTCATCTACTTCATGAAAATCATCTAACAACGTGTTATCTATATATATAGATGTTTTAAAGATAACACATTGTTCTGGCAAACGGGCATAAAGAGGCTGTATGTTAGAACCTTTGCCTACCCTAATAAATGGATTAAAATTAAAAAAAAAAGTTGTTAGTTGTCAGGAATTGTTAACAAAATATACATTAACTATTGGTTCTGTTCCATTATTTTGTTACTCGTAAGTAAAAGCATTGTATGCAATCACTGCATAATTAGGTCTTAAAATCTCTTATCTATTACTTAGGCCATTCGGCAAAGCCTCGTGGCTATTTATTTAGCTATTACGTTTTAACTTAAATGAGCGTCTCCGGCGCTCGGGCGAGACGGGATTGTCTTTGGTCTATTCCGAGGTTCATCCGCGCGGTTGGTTTATTCGGAGGACTTTAAATGTTGTTGCCTAGTAAATATAATTCAGATTCGCCAGTAATATACGTGAAAGCGTGGCGGCCGCACGAGAACTTACGCGTCGTGTAACTGATGGGCGCTTGTAGATCTGTGTACAGGTACTGAAACTGTGTACCTATAATGAAATTTTTCAGTACATTAGCGAGTACCATAGGTAATAGAATTTTGGTGCAGCTAAAATCAGCTAAAAAGAGCGCCTTTGTGATATGGTTTATGAAATTATAATTGACAGATAGTTGTAGAAAAAAAATGTAACTCTTTGTAATCATCTCAAAAAAATTTCACGGAATTGCACGAATCAATCCCCCCTTCCCTTTTCCTTCATCTGGGGATCTCCTCTATGTTGTGAATATTCCAAGGATTCTCACGAAGCGTTCGATTAAAAAAAAATCAACATTAGCGTCGGTTGTTGAGCGACCCTAGTATTTGATGCATGCGACGACAAGAACGTTTGGCTCAGATCCGACGTTAACAGCGCCCGATGATGACTGTCGGGGTAGCGGACGGCACGGTGCGTCGTCAAACCACTGCGCAATTTTCAAGTTTTGAAATAAATATGAATTTAATAACTGTAGGTCTTTATTTTAACACAAAATTTAGCAAGTTCTCTGTGGTATTGAAAGAAAAATATCTCCATATATAAATTTAGTACAATTTATACATATTTCATTCTTGAATTTATTCATTTTAGACTTGTATTTTAGTTTCTTCTCGGGATTTTATTTGATCGAGTAAAGTACATCCTATCATATAACAAATTCGCACATTCTTTAGACAACGTCTTTGTCTACACACATATCATAAACCTTAGAATAATAACGCATAGAAACCTAGTCCACACACGCTAAATGAGGCAAATTGAAGCGCGCCAAAAGGGCCTACACGAGCGGGCGGGCCGTCAGTGCTCAAGGTCAAGTTGCACCGCGAACAGATCAAGAATTTTAGCTAAAAATGGCGAAATGTGCGGTAAATGAGTGTAAAAATACGTCAGACAAACATAAAATAGATACTAACATCACATTCCACAAGGAAGTAACGCGTTTCAAATTGTATTTTTATATAAATATTCACTAAAACCGAAAATTAACCTACTACTAAAACTAGCCTACATGAATTGGATTTTTGCCTCAATTGTGACAGTTCGTTTGATATGAAACTATCATTCTATGCGTTATTATTCTAAGTCATAAACACTCTGTGATGTGTTCAAAAACCGCAAATTATAACCAACATAAAGATAAACTGTTTTGTTAGAACAAATTTCTTATCTGTGAAAACGTTGTCATTGCTTCTTATTAACATCAAATTTGATTTTATTACTACATTCAAATTTCGAAACATCTCTGAAAAACAAAACTATTTGTTCCACCTCAATTCTAATATCAGTCGAGATGTAGTTTTATTCGAAATGAAATGTCAATAGCAAACAATTTTGACGAATTTCACACGTTACTTGATATCCAACGATACGATAGCTGGGGCCGACTCTAGTTTGATTATGAATTTAAAAAAACTACGGTTGCGTGACATGCGTAAGGTTTTTATTTGCCGCCATTTCGCCAGTCGTAACACGCGGTTCCCGAACACATCACACTTTTAATATGTGTGTAGATAAAGCAGTGTATCTAACTGTACATAATTAGGCATTAAAACACTCGTATTTTAATGCCTTTCATTAGGTGTATCGTATATTTCTTCTAAGATCGTTATTTAATAGTAAATACCAAAACAATTTGACCTAGCGAAACAGTTTTTCCCGCTGCTCTGGGGACTTGCTTTAAAATTAATCTAAATGTTGTGAGCTGTTTTAATATTTCCACTTCTCCCAAAAGTCCCAGTCGTCTTCAGGTTCGGGAGTTGCTTTTTCCCCATCTGCGTTTTTAGCCGGAGTGGTCTCTGCAACGGTTGTAGCCGTAGTCGTAGTAGTAGCAACTGTAGTCGTAGCCTCTTCACTGCTGTTTTCAGGTTCGCTCTCACTAGTCTCCTTTGGTTCTGGATGGTCTTTTCCACAATGGTCTTTCCACGGCTTGAGACTCATTGACGGGATCTTTGAGCAGCTTACGATTTCATTTCTGGAACAAAAGTATGCAAAGAATGAGATGCCGTGCCATCTACTTTTGGATACGAAAATTCTGCCTTTGGAAAAGAGAAAGCCCCAAGATATATTACAAACATCCACAGATATATTACGTACATACCCACAGACCTGAAAAGTTGAAACGTTTAATACCCGACTAAGGGTTGAAACACAAAAGTGCGATGCGACGTCGCATTGCAGAAATCCACGAGCTCGCACGACGCATCGCAAGAATTTGCGAATTCCTCCGCATCGCGCATTCCTGCGATGTTAATCTTCCGTTTTTTTCCTATACTTTCTTATCAATAACAGCAGTGTAACCATTGACTTACAATTATATGGACGTCGGGTCCGCGCTAAAAAGTGTCCGAACTTATAGGGCGTTAAAATCATATACAGAGCGTCATTCACGCTTTAGTCTTCGTTTGTTCGACTGACAGCGAAGCAAGCAAAATTAGACAGTACTGCGATGACATTACAATTTAAATTCAACGTTTTAGCTTTTTCATATTCCTTTACATGTCACTACGTTTAAATAGGTTGACTTGGGGCATTTTTATCGTGGTTTTTGTATTAGACCCGTCGTCCATTTATTTGTAAGTCAATGAGTGCAACACTCTTTTTACGATCCATGTCGGTACCTAGTTTAAAAAATACGTTCAGTACAGTTGACGGTCGTCGAAGGAATGGTTACCTGAACCGTGGCAGTGGCAGAATTCGCGTTGTGTCACAGTGTCCGTGAGTTTCTTTCCAAGACTTCGTTGTATTTAGACAAGAAGTAGTTATACTAATTTATTTTATATTTAGTATTATTGTTTGCGTTACTTACGATCATATTATCCCTTGACATTGTATATGACTCTGATAATATGAAATTTATATTTTTGCCATCATGCATTTTACAACATTTTAGTTCGAGTTGTATTATCCATGGAAGAATAGCTGGGCATGGTTATATAAATAATCTAAGTATTAAAAAAACAGACCTCAAAAGTAATTCATGCCCTAGTTTGCCACCCTTAGAGGTGGAATATTTTCTTTAAATTTAAATGGGACCAATACTGAGGTACCCTCTTTCCAACAAAAAAAAAGAATCATCGTAATCGGTTCACCAATTATCGCGTAACCATCCAGTATAGAGAAATAGAGACGAAAAGTCATTTAATTTGTTTGAAAACTATTCTGCCATATTATTACTGTGACAACTATGCTCCGATTGGCCAGCCCGAATTCGAAACAATTGACGGGTGTCGTCAATTGTTCCACTTCAATGCGACCAGTTAACTTGAGCTTTGCTATAATGGACGAAAGTTGTAACATTACATATTTAATATTTAATTACCGATGAAATTTGATTCCATTTGTTTTGTAATTGGATGTTTTGCTGTTTCTCCCAACACCACCGAATGGAACAGCGCGCCATTGTTAGAGATATTATCTTTATTACAATAAATACAGAATATTTTTGGAATATACGGAGACGTACACTCAGGTCAGTTGTTGGCGCTGTCTATAGTTCCGTGCAAACGAGAATTGATATTTATAAGTGAAGTTCTTAGGTTTTCGCGATTGTTACACATAGGAAATGAAACTATTTTTCCGGATTCAAATCGCGTATATTTGTTTTTTCAAACAAACCGACGTTTCGGGCCCTTTACAGGTCCCATGGTCACTGACTTGAGTCAGTCAACCGTGAGTCAAACAAATATACGCGATTTAAATCCGGAAAAATAGTTTCATTTCCTATTTATAAGTGATTTATCACTGATGAGTTAGTTGCCAGAAATGTATGGCCCTTATTTCGTCTTTATTTCTGGTTATATACCCGAGGCGCGAAACATGCATACAAAAAAAAAACGTTAAAAAATTTATTTAGTCGCAAATGTGATAAAAAACGTTGTATGTAGCACGGGCGGTAAAAAATTAGACTCAGAGTTAGTATTTTTTTTTACCGCCCCTATTACGCAATGCACTATTCTATCTCACCCTTCATCTGGCAAGAAGAACATCTTGGGCTGGATTTCGTTGACGTCGTCACCGTTGTCGCATACGATACTCGACATCGTTGCTTTCCTAATCTCTAGCAGTTGTTCTGTAAAACAGTACATTGTTATTTGGAAGCATGTTCATAATAGCGCAATCTCAGAATCTTGAGATTTATTACATAGATAACTAATAATGCCTATTCACTCTCGCTTTGATAATGTCCAAGTTATAACGTTCAGGGGACAAGTCTGCAGGCAGGGAATTCCACTCCATAGCCGTTCGCCATATCGACTCATCCGTAGAACAAAGATCTATGTGCAAGGCTACTTGTTCTCAGGACATACTACATTTCGTTCGTTCTTCTTCGCTGTGGATGTCAGATCGACCGTTTCGCTCGATTTAATATTTCCGAAATTAAATAAGATATAAAAATTCTCAAAACACCTTAAACGTAGGCCTTAGTTTGAATAAGGAAATTATTCTCGTAACGCACTTATTCTCTTTTCACATCGGACTCTGTTCTTCGGATGAGTCGATATAAATGTGGAAGCGTAACACTTCGTAGGAATTCTTGGAACATTCACAACATAGGAGTGGAACCCCAGCCTACGCCTGGTCCCCTGATGATGGAAAGGCGGAATTAATTCGTTCAATTCTCTTGCACACTCTCCGTGATATTATATCCTGTAGAATACCGATAAGCAGGCAACTTTACGGCGGTGTTTTAAGGCTTTGCAGCTTCGCCTCTATAGGCATCTTGGCACGCTAGTCGATTAAACCCTCCAGCTCATTCATAAGGCAGATTTCCCTGAGAAGAATGAGCAAGAAACTCTAGGGATTGCTCTTTGCAAATACACATTTGAATACATTTATCATTACAATATTTAATTGATCGAGAATACCTGCAAGAGCTAAATGGGTCACTACCACGGATTTTTGTCATCCAAGCGGAAGCTTTATTATAAAAATTTTGAATATCAATCGGAGTTTTTTCAGAAGCGTATACATTACCCCTTAAATGAATTTGAAACTTTGTGATAACGACAGTTAAAAAACAGCTAGTTTATTTTTATTCCTCGTATTAACGTTATGTCTCGCTATTACTGATGAAAAAATTGATTGAATTTTGATTTTAACATAAATAACACGGTAATGGTATTTGCTACCGTCTCTTAACCCCTTCATGGACAGTAACGGCGTTTACCGTAAAATTAAAAATTCGAATATGGACAGTACGATCAGTATCCAGTTTCGATATATGGATCTTATAAAAACTACTACGGGCTTTACCGTGTGAATTCACACAGTCTTAGCCCCGCACTAGGGAAACCCTGTGTCGCGTATGCCGTGGGCACTTACATAGACAATAACAAATTACACCCAAAGTTACAAGAGTGAGGTCACGGAGGCAGTTAAATTATATGTATCTTAAATTCTATTTCTATTTTCATCGCAAATATGCTCCCGTCATCTCCTAATTACCCCATTTAAAACTGGTTTGCAACATCTGAACCCGGGGTCAGTTTTAAGTTGCAATGACCCCAAATGAGAGCGAAAAATAGTTAAATTTAAATCGCGTGCAATCCCGGGTTCAGTTGCACCTCGAGAGATGACATTAAATTTGTATCGCTTGAACCCGAATTCTTTTAGGAAATTGGTCTCACCTTTAGTGAAAGCTCCAGGATGCTGATTGTTCTCATACCAGAAGCGATCAGACTTTCTCCACCACCAGAGCTGTTCAGCAACTATGCACTTCGCGGTTGGAGGCAATGTGCCTTCCAACTTCTCCCCCATGATTCCTGGATGAAGTTCTATATCTTCCACTTTTTCATATCTGAAGCGAAGGGAATCTACTTTCTGAAAACGTTATTGGTCTCGATTACTATGCTATATTCATCTCTATTTTCCTATCATTAAGGTACAAATTTGTGTTATGCAAATATGGAAACGGGCGTCGATGCACGTCACTTGAACGCAGTGACGCCTCAGACGCCGACACTGTGATCCGGGCGCACTAAAGTGTCATCTAAACAGGACGCGACGCGACGCTTCGACTCTGCGCCTGTGTGAATTGAGCCTTAGTGGTACTAAATTAAGTGGAAAATGTAACCAGGCTATTGGTTGGTTTTCTGTAAAGAGCTGTCAAAATCTAGAATTAAAAACAGTTTCTTTTAACCTGTAATTTCCAGAAAATCGCTAATAGCCGATACTACCTTAGCTCGAATTCGAGGGTTCATTTCGCGACAGGGTCACTGGCTTTATTTCGGAATTTATTTTTTACAAACCAAAGTTAAGCCGTTTGAAAAACGTATATCGTATAGTATACATGTTCTATTTACTTCAGTTGATATTAAAAAATATCCAGCTATTTAGATTGAACACTGCTAGACATACTTAAACTGCGTCTAAATTTGACATCTTCAAATTGCGTAACCGATAATAAATTTTGTTATGCAAAATAAGTTAAAAAATCACCGTAGACGAGGTTTAAGTTAGACAAAGTTTTGTATGTGGCTATTGTTAGATTGAGTTTGTGTTTAAGTGAGATGCATTGTCTACTTGCGTATTCTTCGTTTGCCAATTTAAGCGCTAATAAAATCCTTATTCATTATAATAATATACAGCTTTGAATACGTTTTTTTGTCTATCGTGACAATATTTACGAATCGTGTTTTCACACCGTAATTAGTATACCTATTCAACACTCACTGTTATGCGCAATCAACTAAAGCCGTTTGAGGTTGCATAAACTCTTAAGGATTTTTAATACTATGTAACGTAAAACGGATTTGAATCCCTCGGAACGGACTTTTATGTAAATGTTTTGGCTACTTTGCTAGTGGCCAATGCCATTAAAAATTTATTGACAGATCAAATGTCAATGTCATTGTTACAATCTAATTAGATTCGCTCTGGACCTTTTGGAGGGAAAAGTGTCGTTTTTATTTTGACTTTCAATTATTTTGTGAAATCTAGTTTAAAGTGGAATAGGATAGTGCTATTGTGCCATAATCGAAGATTAAAACGCGAAATTATACGAATCTCGAACTAAAATACCCGCATCGGCCCGTTTTAAGGAATCCCGAGTCAATCCAAGCACGCCGCCTCAATTTGCCTATCCCCTTTGTGGCGGCCATATTTACAGAAACATAATTAAACTTCATGTTTAGGCTGATAGCTTTGCCAAAGCCTTAATAAATTAAATAAAAACAATCTAATTAGCCAATTGTCATCAAGCATTTCAATATTTCACCGTTTAAGTGTTGCTGCGTTTTGGATTTTAGTGTCGCAGTGTTGCTGATAATTATTTAAACATGTCTACCACACTTTTATTATTATCCTGCAAAGCTCTTTTATTTCAAGCTAGGAAAAAAGGTGAGCCAATACTCGAAGACGTCCACACAAAAATATAATATATATACATTGACTTACAATTATATGGACGTCGGGTGCGCGCTAAAAAGTGTCCGAACTTATAGGGCGTTAAAATCGTATACATAGCGTCATTCACGCTTTAGTCTTCGTTTGTTTCTTCTGACAGCGAAGCAAGCAAAATTAGACAGTACTGCGATGAAATTACAATTTAAATTCAACGTTTTAGCTTTTTCATATTCCTTTAAATGTCACTACGTTTGAATAGGTTGACTTGGGACACTTTTTTCGTGGTTTTTGTATTAGACCCGTCGTCCATTTATTTGTAAATCAATGTATATATATATATATATATATAATATACTACTTGCAATAAAGCATCCTCTGTTGCACGAGTCCGTACTTCGGAGCGAGCTCTTGGTGTAATATTATTATTATGTTTTACTTTAACAATAATAATAAATAAATAATTTATTTGGCATCAACTTATGACTATTGTTAGTAAACACAGAAACAAAACATAAAAACACACATAATTCCGCTCGAAGCGCCGCCGACTACCCCATCACCTCACCAGAACCTGGACGAAGCATCGGCGCATCGACCTTAGACGCAAACGTTTTCAGGATGCTGTTTGGACTAGAACGCAGTCTAGAATCTTTTTTCGAATCACAGCAAAAAGTCTTCTACTCCCGCTTGAGCAAACATCGACGATTCGTTACTAAGTGGCGGTAATCCCAACAGCCTCATTAATGTCAATATGTAAATACTGTATTTGACAAAGGTTAGGTTCAATATAGCACGAAAACACTGCGATGAATACTTTTTTTCCAAATTATGTTTACAACCTGTAGGTACAACTGAAATAATAATGTGGCAACCCTGCGCTCCCAGTTAAGTGTAGGTATTGATGCGCCGAACAGGCAAGAGTTCCCCCTCTTGGTCTTATCATACTGTGATCGTATTATCCTGTCACGCTCGTAGGGTACAATATACGGACCTTCTTTCCCTCGCATCACTCCTCGTACACACTCACCTCTGCAGGCATCCATTCCAAAAGATCGTCAAACTTCTTAGGCACTTTCAATTTGCAAAACTTCCTATATTCCACGTATGGCGGCACCGCAGCCTCTCGGCCCCTCTGGATGTCTATCGACGCGATATCGGATACCGCTTGGAGACTTCCCAGGACTCTTTCACCCATCTGTTGAGGAAGAATTCTTTTTAATGACCCGCACGTTACATTCCATAGGTCTTCTTTAAGAAATTTTATAGGTAATGTCCTTTTGGAACCCATATTATTGGTAACAAAGAAAACCACTAACAATTTATCTAGAAGATGGGCAGCAGCGTCTCCCTGTGCAGCTGAAGGTAGTCACATTTTTTGCACACTGCATCCAATTTGTATTCTATACTCCTTCCAACCATTTATTTAACTTTTGACAGATCGAATTAATGATTTAATGTTAATGAGGATTCATTATAATACGAGTATATTAGACCGGTACCAAAACTAATCAGCTTGACTAATCCTCGTTACGTAATCTAGCGGCTCGACAAATATCGGAGCTAAAGGGCACATCACTAAAATTAAAAAATAAAAGATTCCAGGAAGTATTGCGTTTGTTGTCTATGGTTGGTGCACAAGCGACATCAGAAGTGGGTCCGAGTTTTCTAGACTTGTATAATCTCGGATTCGAAACTAATATCGATAAATATATAAATATAAAACGAAAGACGCGACGTCTTTCGTTTTCTAAACGGTACAAACCGATGCTGAGTGTATAAAGGACTTACTGTGAATGATCTACTGGGTTCCCAGTTTGGTGATCAATATAGTTATTAATAAAGACTCACGTTTATCCGTAATCTCACCTAATGGAAAATGATGTGGCCGACAGTAATAATACACTTACGTTCAGAAATGCCTCAACGTGACCTTGAAGACATTCAGGGTGTGGCATTCGAAAAATACAGAATTAAAAGTCGATACTTCCTCTGCTTGGATTCAAATTTTTCCCGTACTGAATCAGTTCTGACTCTGGCTTTATTTCCGAATTTAATTTTTTTTAAATAACGAAATTAGAGCCATTTGAAAAATGTACAAGAAAAATCATTGGTATATGTAAAGGACCTATTCTATACAGCGGTTTTCTTGTAAAATTTCGAAGTAAGTTTGTGTTTTTTTTCTATCGTGAAAATATTTAGGAATGGTGTTTTCACACCGTATACTTATCAGTGTATATCTTCAATTTTACTATATACTTTTTCCAAAGTTGTATAGACTCTTAACCTGAGTTCCCGTAACTGTTCACACTAAACCAAAGAACAGCGTTGAACTAAACTATAATTATCAAACACGACCATAGACCTCTCCAAAAAACTGACATAGCGCGACCTTGAGACATTAGCGTCTGTGGGCTGCCTTAAACATGCTGATATTTATAACACTCACTTCAGGGTCAATAACATAGTCAGCTTTCGCACTGCCCTGCCTGAAGAAACCCTGGGTGATGCCCTCGATGGTATTGTTGAGTGGCAAGGCTCCTGTGCGGAGATTGTAGTCCACTATGTTCAGCTCTTGAAGAAGTTTTCCTTTCTGAGAGTATTTACTAAAAACATAATTATGTAAATATGGAGAAGTACAAGAGGGGTGATGGTAAAGTTTGCAGAAGAAAAATGGAGTACGACACACCAAATGCGAATTTGATGGCCAAATGGCAACAACACGGAAATTGTAAGGTTCATATATCCTCAAAAACGGCATATATTAAAATTTTTAGAAGAACTTTTAAGAGGGAATATGGCAAAAAGTTTTGACGTTGACTCCGCCCAAATTTGTGAAACAAATATATGCCTGAAGTTCGCGTGACATGCGACAGGAGATGTTGAATTTTGCACATTAAAAGTACCAAATTCGTTTTAGCGGAATAACTCTAAAACTAAAGGGATTAAAAAAAATCCGTAGTGACAGTTCGTTAGTGAAAATTAGAGGTCATTTCGTGATTTTTATCTACCGAGGAAACTTTATTGTTTTATGTTTCTGATTAATGTCTATGCTTGAATAGAATATATCGTGTAGTTACTCATACAATATTTTATTTTTAACTTTAAAGTGTACATACCCCTCTAAAATCAAATCGAAGATTAGGAATTATTCCTCTGCTCCCTCTTAACTGCTTTCGTGGCCGAACGAGGTCTCGGGTTCGATTTTTATTTCTCTCGGGTGTATTTTGTGGCTGTCTACACGTGTCTCCATGGCACCAGCGATACAGGGATTAAGAAAAGAAGAATGAAACCAAAACGGAGTATGTAATAATGTGAAACATACTTAAGCCGACCATCCTGCATGTTATGGAACCATCTTGTTGTGAGGATGTACTCGATGCTAAGTAGAGGCTCCAATTTGGGGTCGTAGTCGTTGATGTGTCCTTTTGTGTCGTAAATTATCTCCTTCTCTTTGAGGTAATCATACCCTGTAACATTTTATGTGATAGGAATTGCTTTATGATTAGCTAAAATCGCAATTAGTACACAGAAAAAAAGGATTTCTACTAATAAGAAAGAGCAATTTCTCAAAATGTTTGCTAATTCTGAAAAAATATTTATTAAAAGCATTGACTTACAATTATATGGACGTCTGGCGCGCTAAAAAGTGTCCGAACTTATAGGGCGTTAAAATCGTATACAGAGCGTCATTCACGCTTTAGTCTTCGTTTGTTCGATCAGACAGTACTGCGATGACATTACAATTTAAATTCAACGTTTTAGCTTTTTCATATTCCTTTACATGTCACTACGTTTAAATAGGTTGACTTGGTACATTTTTTTCGTGGTTTTTGTATTAGACCCGTCGTCCATTTATTTGTAAGTCAATGATTAAAAGTAATAAAATATTGTCATTACAAAAATACTGCTTATCTAGTTCTAATACAATTTTACTCTTAACTTTATTCTAACTTTTAGACAAATACCTTCACTTCAAGATTTTATTTAATTTCTAATCAATTAATTTGACATTACTTACATCAAGAAATTTTTACCTCTTACATCAAATTTAAATAATCTAATCTGTTGGGTCCATAATCCCTGTAAATTTACGCTTTTTGATATTAGAAAACATAAATCTTCAGTCAAATAATTAATTACCTCTCAATTTTCCATTCTTTTTTTTTTTTCAAGTCAAAATCGGACATTTCTAATAACAAATAAATATTTTGTTGAATCTAGAGTGGTTTTGTGACTTGAAGTAAATTAATTTGCTCTTGGATTAAATATTTCTGTCTTATAACTAAAATACACTTTTGAGACGTTTTTTTACTATTATCAAGTAATTATTCTCTAGCGTCTATAGGGAGAGGATCGTTTTGTTGGATTTAATAAATTTGTCTTCATAAAAAGAATTTTGTCTTTTTCTAAGTAATCTGTTTGTACCGTCTAGTAGTAGGACTGGAAATCTGCATACTTCACTTTTCATTTTTATGGTACCGCCGTTACATAGAATGATGATTTTGCCAAAGTCACGGTGGAAAGAAAAATGATCAGAATACAAAAAAATATACTGAGTTCTATTATGACATTAACCGGTGTTGATGGATTGGTTCACGGAGTACTCAGGTGACATCTCCATACTAAAATTAACTCTGAAAAGGGTCAAATATCCGTCTTATGTCTAGATGGCGCGGTAACCTATCACAAACTCGAATTTTTGTTTCCGAAATAATTTTTATTCGAATTTTCATTAAACCGGAAACCGAATTATAACGAAACCGTTGCTATGTTGGATGTTTATCGCAAAGACACGATTAGGTTCGGTTAGGTTTAAAAGAAAATTGCCCAGAATAGAGGGGCCCGGGATGGAAGGCTCGTCTAGTGTTCGGCGAGGCTCACATTCGAAGTCGGGGGACCGATGTGTCTCCCTTCTCGGGGAGGGGCTGCGCAGGGCGCGGCCAGCCACTGGTGGGGGCGCGGACGAGTGCTATAGCTAATAAAACTAGCAAATAAAATTACTTTCGATGTTATGAAAATTCGAGCAAACGTTGTTTCTGGAAAAATATTTCGAACTACTGATAGGTAACCAGATGGCGCTGATCGATAGCCTGGCTGTAGTTTATGTTATGTAAAAGGCTGTGGATATCAATTAATCTGACCGTCAGGATGGCTGGTCGCCTGTGGCGTCTGGCACTGAGTGTATAATCAAGTATTGCTACCTATTTGCTACCTTTTCTAACTAATTGCTACCTTTGATATATATTCTGAGAAATTTAAAAAAATAATTGACCAGCCATTCTGACATCAGGATGGCTGGTCGCCACTTTATTCAGCATGAAGAGCAGGTGAAGACACTTACCTAAAAGTTGCGCAAACATCTCATAATACCAGATCTGGTTGAGGATAGCAATTTGTATTTCCCTGACCGTCGAAAATATTAGCTCGTCGTTCCAGCAGGGGTTCATTAGTTCCAGCTGGCGGGCCAATCTGTTATGGTTCCGGTAAAGCCAGATTATGAACACGTTGTCTTGTATTAACAGGTTGCTTATTAAGCTAGCTGGAAGAAGAGCAAAGTCATTGATTCTACAGGGTGTAACAGAAAGGTTTAACCATATTTGAAAGTCGTACTCAGTTAATGGTATAAAACTAATTGGCAAAGTTTTAGTACGCACTATATTATTTGCGGTTTGATCAGCTGATGTCATTGAACGAAAATAAAAAGTCACTTCCCATCACTATTCGGAGCCAAATATAGTAAAGGCGACTTTCATCTCGAAATCGCAATTCGCCAGCGACCGAAAAGCGATCCCCTACAAAAATATCGCAGTTTTGTCATCGCTTGAGTATCATAATAAAACCAAATTACATAACTTAAAAAAATTGTGAAATTCAGGCCTATCACTGTTAATTTATAAATTATTAATGTTACATTTTTGTTATTATGTTATAATTTATTAAATCGATTTTTATTTTATTCATGTAATTTGTGTATGAACGTAGTTACGGGTATAGTCTGTCTTTTTTGAAGAGTTTAAAAAAAAGATTGTCATATGTTTGCTATTACATTAGTTCTTTAATTTGTTGGATGTGCTTTCACCGCATATACTTACGGGAATCGTGGCATCTAGTCTCGCCTTGGGTTAATTGGTTCTGGACGCATATGTACGACCCAGATGGAGGCCATTCTTTGCCATTGACAAATTCCGTCTTGAGCCTACCACCGCGCATTTCCCTTCCTCGCACCATTCGAGTCTCGGTATCGCCGTATAAATTTGAAAGCTCTAATTGCGGAGGTGCCAGGTTGATCTGAGGAGGTTTAATTGAGTTTATTGCACAGGAATACAAACATCGAGTATATAACCAGAAATAGAGACGAAACAAGGGCCATCCATCCCTGGCAACTCATCGGGCAAATGGGCTTATGTCACTTATCAATATCAGCTGTCGTTTACGCTGAAATCACAAATTAGAAAGCTGAAATAGTACAGCGCCAACAACTGACCCATGTGTACGCCTCCGTATATTCCAAAACTATCATGTATTTATTGCAATAAAGATAATATTCCTAAAAATGGGGGCTGTTCCATGCGGTGGTGTGGGAAAAACAGCAAAAGATCTAATTACAAAACAAACGGAATCACATGTTATCGGTAATTAAATATTAATCAAGTAAATCTGGTCAATTTGAAGTGAAACTATTGACGACACCCGTCGATTGTTTCGAATTCAAAGCAAACAAAGCCGTATTGCCGGTCAACCATCCAGAAGTGGAGAGGCGCTTTAAAAATAATAACGCACACACTCAATATAGCCCCGCACTAGGAAAACCCGGGTCGCGGGTGCCATGGACACACACATAGACAACCACAAATTACACTCACGAGAGACATAAATGTAGACCATACACATATTTCTTCCGGCCTGGGAATCAAACCCAGGACCTCTGCGTGGCCGTCCGGTATGGTAACCGTTCGGCCACTGAGGCAGTTAAAAGAAGAAGATACTCATAGTACAGGAGTGTCTCAGTGCACAAAATCTTTTTCAACTTACTCTTTCTGGAGGCAACGTCGGCGGAGCGCATCCCAAATCTTGATAGGTTATAGGCCTTGTGAGGTTGATACATCGAGTTGTGCTATAGCGAAGATGGATGTCGTTGTTAGGGACGTAGATCGGTCGGCAGCGGGGATCAGAATCGCCTGTAATAGAAACAAAGGGTGGAGATGCAAAGACGTGTAGTTGTGGTGAAGTCTGGTTGCTGGCAGCGAATGTGTAAAAGTGCGACCAAGGCACATGGGACTTGTCAACTTATGTCTCAGGGTGACGGGCGCAGTGGCAGTGCCCCTAAGATCTTTGCGATTTAAAGCTCTGAATGGCACTGCAACTGTTATGGGCAGGCGTGTAGCTTACCATCA
Organism: Hyposmocoma kahamanoa; assembly: GCF_003589595.1. Taxonomy (NCBI): domain Eukaryota; kingdom Metazoa; phylum Arthropoda; class Insecta; order Lepidoptera; family Cosmopterigidae; genus Hyposmocoma; species Hyposmocoma kahamanoa. The sequence continues at coordinate 15,374 of NW_020655152.1, forward strand.
GGCGCACGCATTGTTCGTCCCGTCACTTGATATTATAAAAAAAAACTGCTTGGCGGCAGAAATAGGTAAGATGGCAATACTTCCCTGGAAGAACTCTTTCATAAGGAGCTGCACTGCTAGTTAACCTACAATCAGCAAGAAGCGTTCATGAACAACATGATGACGTTACTCACCTGTGACGCAGCAAGTAGGCGTGAAAACAACGTAGTTGAAAATATCATGGACAGTAGTGCTGTCTGTGGTGACAATGAGTAAACCACCCATTAACTGCGAAGTCCACTTTTTGTCTGCAACACGCCCGTCGGATAATAGAGAGGTGCGGACTGCGCGGGCGCTGGGCAAAGGCGTTCCTATTGAAAAAAACAATCATTATCAACAACCCATTTATACGTCCACTGCTGGGTAAGGGTCTCTTTTCTGGCGAGAGTGTATGTGTGCACGGTTCACGGCGCACAAATTCGCATAACAATAAAAGGCGCGTTGGATGACCAGCTCAGAAAAAAAAACAATGGAAGTGCCCTAAGACTCGATCACTACATAATAATAACGCACACACTCAACATAGCCCCGCACTAGGGAAACCCTGTGTCGCGGGTGCCATGGACACACACATAGACAACCACAAATTACACCCAAACTCACGAGAGAAATAACTGTAGGTCATACAAATATTTCTTCCGGCCCGGTAGTCGAACCTGGGACCTCTGCGTGGCAGTCCGGCACGGTAACCGTTCGGCCACGGAGGCAGTTAACTATCACGCTATTTATTGATTCGCAAACTTTACTCTTTTTTAAATCCAATTTGTATTCTTAAATCACAAACATACATAGCCATTTACAAAGTTATCTACATTTATGTCATTTTTACACTCGAAAACAGCACAATAAGGCAATTTAGAGAATTTGCGTGAAAAAATTGACACAACCCTACATACAAACATACAAAACGAAAATGGCGGACTGAACTCAAGGAAGCAAAACTATGCCTACAGTTGGCACGCGTACTACGCCATCTAGCCTCTGTATTTATTGTCCTGTGATTGTCCACAATAATGTACTACTTTCGTTTCTCTATACAATACCTACCCGACATCTGTGGTCTAAAGTTATCGCCCCTTCCAAATTTTGGAGACAGCAGTCGCCTGTAAGGGCTCATTGTGGTGCCTCTGATGGGATGGTGCAGGTTGTTGCAGGAGTAGTCTGCACGACGTTTTTCATGCTCGTCACATGTTTTGATCTCCTGCGCGCAGTAACTAAAATTGGATTATGATATGTAAGTGACAATGTGCGACAAAGTTAAATCATCATTCATTCCATGGGTAAAATATTGACACTTGAACACGTCATTTTTTAAGCTACTGCACGTTCACTACGCTGACCTCCCTGAGAAATACGAGCAAGAAACTCTAGAAATTACTCTTTTCAAAGAAACTTAAATGCTATGGAATACACTTTGAACCATAATCACATCCCGGACACTCCATACAATGGTCGAAAATTATTTACCTACTACTACTACATACAGCAAGGCGCTATAGGCGGTTGGGGGCCCGTTTGGGTGCCCCGGTTGGGGCCCGGTTAGGACCCGGCTGGGGGGACCCGGTTGGGTTGCCCAGTTAGGGGCCAGTTAAGGGGCCTGTTGGCCCCCAACCGGGCAACCCAACCGGGGACTCCAACCGGGGACTCCAACCGGGGCCCCCAACCGGGGACCCCACTCGGGGCCCCCAACTGGGTCCCCCAACCGGGCCCCCGACCGGGCCCCTCATCCGGGGCCCCCAACCGGGCCCCCCGACCGGCCCCCCGACGGGCCCCCCGACAGGCCCTCCGACGGGCCCCCCAACAGGCCCCCCCAACCGGCCGGAATTGATTTTAATTGCAAATTTAATTGCAATTAAAATCAATTCAATTGAAATCAATTGCAATTAAAATCAATTGCAATTAAAATCAATTGCAATTGAATTGATTTTTTAATCTGATTGAATTATTGATTGAAATTTAATTGATTAACGCCCAACACTGTTTGCTTGTAGTGCCTATAGCACCGCGCAGTTATCTTAGGAACCGACTCAGTTAGGGCGCGTTCCCACTATGTTGTGACGACAGATTGTCGTGCGGTTTACAGTGTCGTGGCTTGTATATTTAAATGAAGTTGTTCACATATAGCACGACACGATTCACTGTCGTTCACGATTTTTTATCGTTACAACGACAAACTGTCGTCACAGTGGGAACAGCTAGAACGACAGTCGTCTGACGATAAAAAAACGTGACGACATAGTGGGAACGGACTGGATTTTTTGTCAAAGTCAAATAATCGTTTATTCCATAGTCATTTTTTAAACTACTCAAACTAATCTAGACGAGACAAGACTCCGTTAGCAGAGTTTAATCTGCTAGCTAAGGAAGATATATGTGGAAACCATTGAAGTTTACTATCTAAGGTCACTCCCAAAAATACAGCTTTATTAACAAAGTCTAACTTTTCTCCATTTATTTCTATGATTGGACTAGTCGATTTTACATTAGGTAATTCAAATTTAACACACTCTCTTCTTGGCATTGAGCAATAAATTGTTAGCATTTTTATACTTACGGGACCAGTCCCAAGGCTTGGTACTCGGCGTACTTGAAAGGCGATATCTGCTTCCCAGAGTAGGTCTCGTAGAATTCCCCGGCCACTGTCGCCAGTAGCCACAGCAGGACTGCTGACAGGGCCCAGGTGCGATGCATCTTGTGAAATAAAGAAACAGTTAGCAACAAGTAGATCTGTGTCGATCAAATTTTTTCGGGTTTTTTTTATAATATCAAGTGACGGGACGCATGTCCATAACAGTTGCAGTGCCACTCAGAGCTAAAATCGAGCAAATCTGCGCGGCACTTCAACTACGCCCGTCACTCTCAGACATAAGTTGACAAGTCCCATGTGCCTGTAATTTCACCAGCACCCTTACCCTTCAAAACCGAAACGCAGTAATGCTAACATTACTTGTTGGCGACTGAAACACGATGTAGTACATCCCTGGACGAACTCTTTTGTGGAGCTTATACATTTATAGTTCAAAACGTTCAAAACAATTACGAATGGTACATTGACTTACAATTATATGGACGTCGGGTCCGCGCTAAAAAGTGTCCGAACTTAGGTGTGGTATGCGTCTACGGCTGCATGTATCGCGTGAGCGGGTATGGAATAAATTTTTGTGGACCGTTTAGAATGTTTAAATTGTTTAATGGTATTTCAACTGTACATCTTTAGGGTAAGTTCCGATAAGCCGAACATGTTAACTAATCTTTTGCTATTTAAACCGGATATTTGACCATTTGTCACTTACCCGCATTTTCACGTTCACGGTCACGGCACATTAGCTGTTTACAATCTTTTCATACGTTACTAAGTGACGAACATTCGAAAATGTCTAATCAATCATTTACATTGACTTACAATTATATGGACGTCGGGTCCGCGCTAAAAAGTGTCCGAACTTATAGGGCGTTAAAATCGTATACAGAGCGTCATTCACGCTCTAGTCTTCGTTTGTTCGACTGACAGCGAAGCAAGCAAAATTAGACAGTACTGCGATGACATTACAATTTAAAAGCTTTTTCATATTCCTTTACATGTCACTACGTTTAAATAGGTTGACTTGGGACATTTTTTCGTGGTTTTTGTATTAGACCCGTCGTCCATTTATTTGTAAGTCAATGGAATGGTACCAATAAATATATATTTTCGTTTGTAAATGGATTGTAATATGTCGAAGCAACGTCACTTCTTTAGTAGAGCACTGGATTGCATATTGAAGGGAATGTTGAGTAGACATAAGATTCTTTACATTGTAATTGAATTATTGTTTAATATCTAAAATTGGACATAGTTATGCAAACAAGAAGTAACCCACACTTCGAGTGAAATTGAGTTATGTATTGAGGTAGAACACCAGACGTGTCCCTTACTCGCTTACAAAAGTTTCTGACAATATACCAAGCCAAACGGAGAAAATAAAAATTATTCAGGGTACCATCCCTAAATAAGTAACTTTTTAATAGCTAAAAAGATGCTGATTAACTTCATATAATGTATGTTTTATATCTTTAGCGTTTTCATTACGACAACTAGAACATGGTTCTCGTTAACTAAATAATGTATAATAATGATGTAAAAGATACATAATGTTTTCTATTTATTGCTATATAATATAATAGTTTCCCTATATCATTCTCAATGCTACACATAACTCACGTTGTTTGTCTCAAATAAGTTACCTATATGTTTTTTTACAAAAATTTACGAGAGAAATAATCTCTCGTGAGTTTGGGTATAATTTGCGGTTGTCTATGTTTGTGTCCATAGCACCTACGATACAGGGTTCCCCTAGTGCGGGGCTATGAGTGTTCGTTATTATATCGTTACGTAAATTTCTAACCAATAAGAAAGAAGAAGCCTAATTAACCCCGTTTCGCGCACTTTCCGATAACCGACTTCAATAAAACTTGACAAATAGATGTAATTCCACGAACGTTAGAGGTTTTTTTTTTGTTTTATAAAAAGTTATTTAATTACTGACCGTTACTGAGATCCTTAGCAGGAAATATCACTGGTTTGGAGCAAATGGAATCTGTTAACTTTTATTGTTTTTAACAAAAATGTATATTACACCGTTGTAAGCGTAAGCATACAAACGGTGTATTTGAAATCAATCATTGACTGTCGTTCCTTAAATGTTCAGCAGTTAATCGTAGAAAATCCTGTAAATAAATTGGTTCATGGCTTGGGAAGTCTGATTGATTGTACGTTATCACGCTCGCTAAATATTATAATTATTAAACTATCAAATAACTGTTACAACTTCACTACATTTAATCAGGGCTGACTCGTCAAAAGATTCCACTTTTAATAAATATCCATTCTCTAGTCGGGGCTGGTAGCTGTAAAGGTGTCTAAGTGGGTGGCGAAATATCATAGATTTCTCATAGATGGCGCTACGGCTAAAAAGTCGTTGAAAAACTAGATACAAAGATACGACGCAAGCGCATAGAAAAATTCGTGGGGTTCGCTGATTCGTTCCGCGGTTTAGTTAGTGCGTCTGGCGCGGTATGCTATTTAACAAGAGAGCGTTGCGGCGTGAAAGAAGATGTATGTCTGGGCCGTCACAGTACCGTATTGTTTTCACCGTACGCCAGCCATGGTTCACACGGCATTGTCCTGCATGTATTAGATTATAAACGGATAGACAGCGGGGTGTTCAACATTTATATGCAAACGTTATTTCGGACATACAAATTTTCGATTTTGTGATAGGTTACCCCACTAAAGATATCAATCGGGGGCGCGCATCAGCCCGGGATCCCTCAGTATGGGCGGCAGAGCCTTCGTCAACCTCCAGCCCCTAGTTAAGCACGACGATATTCCCTCTCATCACTAGCCACTGGGGCGTTTAACGCTTGAACGCTTCTGCGGGGCATTCGAACCCCATCTTGCTTTCTGGGGAAAGATTTCCTCTCCTTATCGAGCCCACCAGTAATGAGCGTAACACTCAGTGGCACAACCCTAGTAAAATTTTCCTCCAACATTGTTTGCTTACTATGAAACTATAGTACCGACATGAAATGAATGTTTCATGCATAAATTTGAATGATTTATGCAATTCATAATTGCATAAGGGCTTCTCTTTATTTATTTATTGTTCGTTAACACGAAGGTTCTTGTCATACAATACTCTGATGTCTCTAATTTGATCACATTCTTGAATTGGATAGTTATTGATGTACCAGATTCTGATGACACTTAGACAAATTGAAATTTGTAGTGGGCAACATCGATATAGTAGGAAAAAGTTTACTAAGTTTAAGTTGAATTGATCTATCCTCGAACATTTTTAAGATCTGTTTGAATTTGTGTGTGAGAAAGGCGAGTCATTTCTGACGCATTTGAAAATGAAACAAAAATATATCTGTTAATTACATTGTGGATGATTTGTTGTGAAGTAACTCGCATTTACGCCATTTAGTCTTGCCGACCAGCGCTACTCTTCTTCCCATCCTTATCCCACGCTAGGTGGCGGCACAACATGTATTTTTCTTCCACTCTCCCCTATCAGCCGTCATTTTTATACTCGCACCTTTCTTCCACATACGTACGGTGCTGGGTCTGCGCGTCGCGTGAGGGGTTCATGTATCATGGTCACTATTATCCTTCACTCTTGAATATATGTTGTAAAGGGATTTGGCATGGTGTTTTATGACCGGCCGCCTGCCTGACGTGAACCCTCCTTGGGAATACTTGACCAGCACTACAACTCTCAACAACAAAAATTACATACCACATACATTGATTTGGTTTCACTAAAATTTTAAAGATCAAGTTTACTTACGGAAATGGAACCACTATTCGGCAACATTTAAGAGCCGGTTCTAAATCGTGAATTGTGACTTAGATGCACGTGATTCGTCGCTGATTTTGCAACAAACATTGTTACAATGTTTAAATAAATAAATAAATAAATAACGCACACACTCAACATAGCCCCGCACTAGGGAAACCCTGTGTCGCGGGTGCCATGGACACACACATAGACAACCACAAATTACACCCAAACTGACGAGAGAAATAAATGTAAGCTATACAAACATTTCTCCCGGCCCGGGAATCGAACCTGGGACCTCTGCGTGGCAGTCCGGCATGGAAACCGTTCGGCCACGGAGGCAGTTTGTTTGTTTTGTAATTAAAAGTCTTGCTGTTTTTCCCACACCACCGAATGGAACAGCACGGCATTATTAGAGATATTACCTTTATTGCAATAAATACAGAATATTTTTGGAATATACGGAGACGTACACACAGGTCAGTTGTTGGCGGTGTAGCATTTCAGCAAACGAGAGTTGATATTTAAAAGTAATATAAGGCCCATTTGCCTAATGAGTTGCCAGGTATGGATGGCCCTTACTTTTTCTCCATTTCTGGTTATATACTCGATGACCTATACCATTGTAATATTTGTTTTAACGTTTATCACCTGAGTAAATTTGAATTTAGCTAAGAAAGGTGTTCAGTTTTCGCCCAAATTGTGTACTAAGATACAACTTACGTCAAAAAAATTGTTTATGAAAGGATGCATTATTTTTTAACTTCGATAAAAATTGCTGAAAAATTTCATTCTACAATTATAAGAATAAACGATACTGCGTTCGACGAACCGTGCAATGTCGTCATTTGACAGCTGTCATTGCAGCTAATGATCGGTTTCGATCGAGAGAATATCCGTAAAGAGTTGCCGAAAGTTAATGATGAAGTATATCAAAACACAAATAGTAACACTGTAGAGCTTAGAAAATGGAAAAAAAACTCCTGAGACTCAAAATTTCTCGTCGGCGAGTCGACCGCGTAATGAAGTGACAATTAAATAGGATTTAATAGCTTGGAACATAGTCTTTTAGCCAACATTATTAGATATTGTTATAATGGTAATAATGGGTTCGTAATTAACAAGAATTATTGGATATTCTTTACAAACGATTAGACCATTTGAAGCATAGACACACAATAATTACATATACCATATATAATTATTGTGTTGTCAGTCATAATGTGCGAACGATAATTTCGAGCGGTACAAGTGATTGATCAATTCTTTTTTATTTTTTATAAATTAACCGTATTTATTTATTCAATAATAAGTGGCCATTTTTAAGTCTGTTCCATTTCCGTTCACCATCATCATCATCCACAGCCTGATTTCACCCACTGCTGGGAATAGGCCTCCCGAAGTTTGTGCCATCCACCACGGTCCTAAGTAAGTAAGCGACACGTCTATCCATAACAGTTGCAATGCCACTGAGAGCTTTAGATCGCAAAAATCTGAAGGGCACTGCCTTTGCACCCGTCACCCTGAGACATAAGTTGATAAGTCCCATATGCCTGTAAATTAGTTAGTATTTCACAAATAAATAACCCTGTTTATTTCAATTTAAAAATATATATAAAAACAAATCTATCCTTGTAGATTAACTGGGCAATGAGGAATTCTAAAAAGTGATGTACAGAATATAATACATTGTAAGAATAATTGAGCAATAAAAATTAATTCAACAATAAAAAAACCTCCGGCGCCAGACAATTATCCAATGAAAACAATTAGATTCATTTGAATTAACATACAACTTATGTATTTTGTTTCATATAATGTTCCGAATTCGACTGTATTTTTTTATTATTGTATGTGTAATGCCTTAGAATAATAAAGCATAGAATGATAGTTTCATATCAAACGAACTGTCACAAGTGAGGCAAAAATCAAATTCATGTAGGCTAGTTTTAGTAGTAGGTTAATTTTCGGTTTTAGTCAATATTTACAAATACAAATACAAATAATTTATTTCACAATTAAATAGTGCGGGTACATTACATTTAAAATGAATTGACTTAATCAAGGAACACAACTTCATTGTAGCGTAAATCGCAAGCAGAGAGAATTGCGTAATGATTCCTGC
>NW_020655153.1:0-41297 GCF_003589595.1 Hyposmocoma kahamanoa
ACTTTTTAGCGCGGACCCGACGTCCATATAATTGTAAGTCAATGAGTTCAACTTAACTTTTAATCATTACAAATCAACATTTAGACAATGAAACTGAAAATAATATTGTTTCCATTGCATCCGTGTAACTATTTTAAGATTGCTAAATGTGATATAAGAACAATATTACTTTAATGTCAAAGTCGCGTCATAGTACGAACTGAGTGAATGAATAGTCACAAAGCTGCCAATAAAACATCATAGTTTTAACATTACAATAAGCTTACTTTAAGCGCGTCATGGTACGAAAAGTCAATGTAAGGTTAAAGTAATATTGTTTTAAGAGGTTGTGGTAGTAACCATAGAAAAGGGTGATAAAAAGATGGGATGAGAATGAAAGTGACTTGGAGCTCTGAGTGACACTGCGAGTATAATGGACGAGAGCGTCGCTTGCGATCGAGCGCACGATCCGTTCGTCCCCTCACTTGGTGTGTTAGAATAGAATAGAATACGTTTATTTGCCAGAATACAGTAATTACAAAGGTCTTAAGTAAAATTAGGTACATTGTATTCAACCTGCAAGCAGATGTGCAAATATTAATGGGATTCAACGTTTCTTTAGTCTCTGTAGTTTCTAATTAATGTAATGAATTTGTAAATTCTAAGTATTCTTTATTACTATAGAAGCAATGTATCAAAAGCCATTTTGTCAATTATAATTTAAAAGTATGTCCTTGTAACAATTTAATTTCGTTTGGTAAATTATTGTAAATAATTATACACATGTTGAAGCAGTTATTCTTAGAAATTACTTTATGGCAACGAGGTTGGTATAAGAGATTCATAATTTTTGCTCTAGTTTGCCTTTGAATGACTTCACCGCGTGTTTTAAAATATTGAGGATGAGAGTTGACAAATACGCAGATATCCCTAATGTACATGCATGGCAAAGGTAATATGTTCAACCTTTTAAACAGCGGTTTGCAACTGTCATCGAACCACGCACCACAAATTGCTCGAATACATTTCTTCTGGACTTTAAACGCTCTTTCTAAGATTACTTAGTTACCCCATAGTACAAGACCGTAGCTGAGGACGGACGAAACGTAGCCGTGATAGGCCGTCAACGCAGCTTCTCGCTTAAAAAAAAATTCTCGTTAAAAAGAAATCAATCGGCAAAAGCACGATACCGCGCGAATGTGTTCAAACTGATTCTTAGAGGACACCCGTGACATGCAGTATAATAGTATATGGGATTAATAAAGTACATTATTTGGCGAGATCCACTAGTCCTTGACATGTCCTTCGAAAATTGGCACTGCCAACGCCAGGACAGACCGACTGGCGTAATAAATTTTGCAAATGTCATGCCATGAATAAGAATTATGTACTTTCTTAGTTTTGTACTCTATACATGGGCGTAGACTGTGCTGTATTGTATTTTCATTTATAATACCAAGTGAAGGGATGAACAAGTCGTGCGCCTGGTGGTAAGCGACACGCCTGTCCATAACAGTTACAGCGCCACTCAATAAATATCTAAGGTGCACTGCCTCTGCGCCTGTCACCCTGAGACATAAGTTGACAAGTCCCGTGTGCCTGTAATTTCACCCCACAGATATAATATCTAGATAGACGCCGCAAGTACAGCAATTTGTATGAAAACCAAGCGTGCTACATTTTTGTACCCACTATGACGTCACAAGAACTATTTAGTGATGCTGCCTTCAACCTCCTGCTCGCTCTAAATCGATTGATTGAACGGAATACACGTAAACACGCGTATTCCATTCAATTAATCGATTCTAAATAGAATAATTATTTTCGTTCAAGTATTTGTTGATTACAAGTAGTCGTAATATTAATATAGCAAAAAAATGCTAGAATAATATAGTTAAGTCCTTTATTTTAATTCTTTTAAAAAATGTTGTTCGCTTAAAAAAATTAAGACTTTAATTTTTAATCGGCTTCAAATATTAAAATTATTGTCCTTCCAATAAAATAGGCTTATTATATAACATCGTTTTTGTAATAGAAGATCTTATTGATTAATGAAAACGCACGTCAATATATGAACTTGCGGCTGCCTTAATTAATTTTACAAGATGGTTTTCTATTGGTAATTGATCAAACTGATGGATGGCAAGGCAAATGAAAATGTTACTGCTGATAAAATATGGTAAAATCTTATTAAGCAGAAGAGGTTTACTTAAGGACGGCCTCGTGCGAAATTTTTGTTATTTGTTTATTATTTCTCGGATTTCTAACTCTGCTACTCTGCATATTTGGATAGGATCTTAGGTGGGATAAACTAGGCCACCATCGTCCTCGAAAGCAACGAACTCATACGTATGACCAACTCCAGGTTTTTGTAAAGACAGCGCACTGTTAATTCTTTGTATATATTTTTTTTATTACTCGTACTACATATCTGGCAATGTATGTAATTATTTGCTTACTAGATTCGGAAATTGGAGGCGACGTCCTCGAGGATACTGCTGATAATACATACTACAAAACTGAAAAAAAAAAGAAACGTTACTAAAGGAAAAGAATATTTTTGTAATATTGCTAAGGGTCATAATAATTTTCGTCCCTTTGTTTTCAGAATTGATCAGAATCGATAACACTGTTGCCTAACGTATACATCACTAAATGTTAAATTTGGCCAAAAAATGTACAAGCGGCCGTACCACGAAACTGAATGCATTATACAAAAGTGCGTTCGTTATTCATAACGTATTAACAAGGGATCACAAATATATCGCACCAAGTAAAAGCCGCAATGTATTACAAATCATGAGGCATACACTCCGTTGCATATTCGTTCTCTCGAAACTAATACAAAGACAAAATAATTGTTTTTAAAAATAAATTATGCATCTTCTGATTACAAACTCACTTGCCCGTGGAAGGAAACGCAGTTCAGTTGTTTACCCGTTTACCCACAGTTATGGTGCTTTTGCAGTTTATAATGGCACAATTATGCATTTTTTCGCGTTTTCGACTGGTGTTTATCTACGATAATGGTCGAGCGCGTTCTGAAGTGTAGTCCAACGGCAACTAAGTGAACTTACTTTGGGCACGCGAAGTAGGTACATTTGTGGCGTCTATCTAGATATATGTCTGTGTTTCTCCCTATCTTTCACAAGAAGCTCTACTACTACAAACAACACTGCTATAACTGCTACAAAAATGTAAGCCGTACAAATCCCGGGCCGGAAATTGAATCTGAGTGGCAGACCACCATGGTAACCGTTTGGCCACTGAGGCAATTGTTATGTTTTGTAAATTTGTTCAAAAATAAATGATATTATTACAAAATGTTTATTGCTTGACACATATTTTGCCTTTCTATAGGATCGATATGCTTGAAAATCACTTTGAAATGAATTGAATAAAATCTTCTGCGTACTTGGATGACATAAATCCGCGGTAGTGACCCGTTTACCTCTTTCAGTTAGTCTCGGTCTAAAATGTTTAAATTAAATATTGTAAAGATAAATGTATTCAAATGTTATATTTACAAAGAGCAAGCCTTGAAGTTTCTTGCACATTCTTCTCACGGGAATCTGCTTTACGAATGAGCAGCATGTAATTTGCTTACATATGAAATTAAGATTATTTGGCTTTAAAAGGATACCCTTACACAACAGTGGTACCTATATATAAATGTTAAAACTATGATATTTTATTGGCAGCTTTGTGACCATACATTCACTCAGTTCGTACTTTGACGAGACTCTAACATTAAAGTAATAATGCTCTTATGTCAAATTTAGCAATCTCAAAATACACGGATGCAATGGAAACAATATTATTTTCAGTTTTATTGTCTTAATATTGATTTGTAATGATTAAAAGTTAAGTTGAACTTATTTATTTACATACATTTCTTCAATATTCTGTTTATTTTTTATTTATTAGCACATAGCAAATAATTTTTCGTTAAATAAAAATTCACGATGTTTATTTCGTAAAATTATAACAGCGCCATCTATATGCTCCTTGGCGAAACTAACAGTTGACACTAGTCTATAGTTTCGAATTCACAACGTGACTATCAAGACTCAGCTTGTTTTATTTATTTTTCTTCATGAAAATGCGGAATAATTATTGAAAACAACGTAATTTTAATAAATTTTATATTATTTCATACTTATCTTTTTTTTAACAGACAAAATTCTCTGAATGTAACTAACATTAAGTACTTAAACATTAAACTACGATAAGATGATTTGGAACATAAAAAAGACCTCTAACCCACACCCTAACCCACCCCCATATGCATAAACCCCTATAAATTTATCATAATTGTCCGTTTTAATTGTTAATTGTTAATCAAAAACATTGAAAAGATTGAAAATTGATCAATTGTTAAGTGTCGTTAATAATAATAATAATAATACCGTACACACTCAACATAGCCCCGCACTAGGGAAACCCTGAGTCGCGGGTGCCATGGACACACACATAGACAACCATAAATTACACCCTAACTCACGAGAGAAATAAATGTAGGCCATACAAATATTTCTCCCGGCCCGGGAACCGAACCGATTGATTTGATGTTTCGCAATTGACAATTAATTAATTGCCATAACAATTAAATTTTACCCAACACTGATGGTAGGCCATCAGAGGAACACACAGTCGATGAGAGTTCATCGACCGGTGAGCGTGTGCCTCTACGTCGTATTCTTTCTCAGTAAGTAGATGTTTTGCTGTTTTTCGCACACCACCGAATGGAACAGCCCCCGTTGCTGGAGATATTATCTTTATTACAATAAATACAGAATATTTTTGGAATATATGGAGACGTACACACTGGTCCATTGTTGGCCCTTTATTATTTCAGCTTTCTAATTTGTGTTTCCAGCGCAAACGAGAGATAAATATAAGGCCCATTGGCCTGATGAGTTGCCAGGGATGGATGGCCCCTATTTCGTCTCTATTTCTGGCTGTATACTCGATGGTCCGAAACAATTACCGTGAAATAAGTACCCGACCAAACCAAACGACAATGCCAAGTATGAAGGTTCATACGCATCATGTGTGTTTTAATTTGGTCGAATATGACTTGTTTCACAGGAATTGTTTCAAACGCATGTCGAATAGAGACCGTTAAAACTAGAATGACGGAAATGTCACAGGGATCATCTGTACCTCCAGTGTAAATGGGTTAAACTCAAAAAATGCTATTCATTCACAAAAAAAAAGTATTTTTTCAAATCTTTTCAGATAGAATAAAGGGTATGTAATAAGTTGATTGAATGAACCTGTATTTTGCATGACAGAGATGTTAGCTTACATAAATTGTTCATATCCCTTTACACAAAAAATGGAAATGTATAAAATGGTTAAAGTAGAGTTTATCTAAAGAAATCAAAAAGTGATCAAAGTAAAGTAGTACCGCTTTACACATTGGCTTACAATTATATGGACGTCGGGTCCGCGCTAAAAAGTGTCCGAACTTATAGGGCGTTAAAATCGTATACAGAGCGTCATTCACGCTTTAGTCTTCGTTTGTTCGACTGACAGCGAAGCAAGCAAAATTAGACAGTACTGCGATGACATTACAATTTAAATTCAACGTTTTAGCTTTTCTCATATTCCTTTACATGTCACTACGTTTAAATAGGTTGACTTGGGACATTTTTTTCGTGGTTTTTGTATTAGACTCGTCGTCCATTTATTTGTAAGTCAATGAATAATACCTAATAATTAGTTACAAATATAACAAACAGGACGAACCCAGCCACCCTGATGATTCACTGACTCACACGTAGAACATGCAACTCAGTGAACCTCCGGAACGCAGCTGTCTGCTATCATCTTCAGGATCTCGTTGTTGCTACCCCTCACCCTTCGTACTAACGAAGTGGACATTTTGCGCGTGATGGCATCAGAATGGCAGAAATCATCCATGCCAGACGCGCTACAGAAACGGGAAGCTTCAACAAGGCACAGAAGGTATTATTATACTGGACTCGCAAGGCGCTGTATGATCTTAGCGTAAAGTTGGACCATAAAGCACATGTGTAGAAGCTCTGACAGTATGCTCTAAAGAGTGTGAGCTTCACTCCAGTCCAGAAGGTGTACACCTTGCCTCGAACCGACTGCATACTGCATCTGATTTGTGTCCCTTCCAAATCCGAGACTAAACTAGAAAACTAGAACCCACTTATTTATTTTACAAAGGCACAGTAAAGTATTTTAAAGGTTTTTGTGACATACGCATTATAAAACCGAGCGCTCTAGATGCTTTATTAACAATTTCATTATAATGAACGTCAAAAATTAATTTACTATCAAAAGTTATACCAAGGTCACGTATCGTAGTTACTCTAGTGATATCAATGCCTAAAAGTTTATATGAAAATATTATATGAAAGTACAGACATTGCATTGAGACGCGTTTATGTCGAGTTTGTTCAGGTTACAGTACTTGTCAAATCTGGAGAGGTCTTCTTGGACTCTCTGTGCGTCACGAAATGATTTAATCGGAAACATTATTTTCATGTCATCAGCATACAAAATTATTTTAGCATAAATAAAACATAATGATATATCGTTGATAAAAATATTGAATAGCAATGGACCCAGCAATGAAATCTTCGGATGTCTCTTATGCTCTAAGTCCGAAAAAATACGTATATCGCTCGTATCTGTAGATAAAATGATCCCTGTGACATTTCGGAACGTCATTTCTCGGATTCATCGCATCCGAAGCAGGTCAGAGTTTTCTTGATTTGTATTTTCTCGGAAGTCAGCATAGTGAACGAGCAGTTGTAAAATGACGTTTTCAAGTGTAAATGTTTTATTCTTAAGCATTGACTTACAATTATATGGACGTCGGGTCCGCGTTAAAAAGTGTCCGCACTTTTAAGGCGCTAAAATCGTATACAGAGCGCGACACTCCGCTTTAGTCTTCATTTGTTCTACTGACAGCGCGATACTGCGATGACATTACAATTTAAATTTCGAATAGGTAGACTTGGGACATTTTTTTCGTGGTTTTCGTATTAGACCCGTCGTCCATTTATTTGTAAGCCAATGTTCTTAAGCAATAAATTATTAATTAAATTTTTATTGAATTGATATTCAATTATTTTTTGTGAAATTACTCCACTAGTTTGTTATAATTATTAATACAAGGATCGAACACTCAGAAAAAACACTCGGAAAAAATTCCTTCGAACCGACGTCTTCTTGCATACCGTGCCAGACGCTATACCAACTAAGCAACGGAACGAACCAACGGACCTCACGAATTTTTCTATGTGCTTCCGTCGTGTCTTTGTACTTGGTCTTTCAAAGACTTTTTAGTCGTAGCGCCATCTATGAGAAATCTATGACAGATTTATCACCCAGTTAGTACCTTTACAGCTACCAGCCCTGGCGAGAGATGTCGCTATTCACTGTATTAATTAAATTTTTATTGAATTTATATTCAATTATCTTTTGTATTATTATTCGAGTTTGACTTCGACATCACGGTTCATAGCCAGCTCCTCGACCTCTTCATAGCTGCTCACTTTGATGTACTTCTTTTAATTCACTATACGTCATTCTTCTAGTCTTTATGTCCTTATTTTTCGTTCTATCTCAATTACGGATACGTATATATAGTAATAAACCCTCTGCATATACAATAGAAAGGTACTTTTAAAAAACACAAGCGTAAGTTTATTGTTTCAGAATCAGACAAAAAAAACGCTAAAACCTGGTAATGACGGCGTTATTTAATTCGTATTCAATAAAATTCTTTTGTTTCATTATTACGAATATATACGCTTGGACAGGTTACAGGCAAAAATGAATTTAAAATATTATAATGGGCCGAGTTGGAGGTCAAAGGCTCTCACCAGCATAACCGCACAAAAGCGGAATATGGCATTGCTTTCGGCACTTTACCGCGGGCATCCAGTTTCATATGTACATTTCACCTTTAGAATAAATGTGACTTCTAGGTACCGGCTCGCTATGATGGCCGTTTTGACGTTTGTCCGCTCATCAAATTTCATATTAAGAGGGAGCAGAGGAAAAATTCCTAATCTTCGATTTGATTTTAGAGGGGTATATCCACTTTAAAGTTAAAAATAAAATATTGTATGAGTAACTACACGATATATTCAAGCATAGACATTAATCAGAAACATAAAACAATAAAGTTTCCTCCTTAGATGAAAATCACGAAATGACCTCTAATTTTCACATTTTTTCGATTCATCCTCGAAATGCTACAGGTTATTAGGACAAAAATTAGATAATTAATTATATTTATGCATGATCGACAACTGTCACTACGGATTTTTTTTAATCCCTTTACTTTTAGAGTTATTCCGCTAAAACGAATTTGGTACTTTTAATGCGCAAAATTCAACATCTCCTGTCGCATGTCACGCGAACTTCAGGCATATATTTGTTTCACAAATTTGGGCGGAGCCAACGTCAAAACTTTTTTGGCATGCTCCCTCTTAATTCATAACTACGTTGAGAAGCTAATTGATCTAAATTGTCGTCAATAGTGACGTGCAGTAAAATTTATGGATGTTTACCTACTAAGAGAAAAACTAATCCCCATGTGCCAGTCTCTGAAGTTGTAAAACCACAGAGGCAGATGGACCGGTGCGACGAGGACGGCTTCACGAAAGTGGAGAAGAAGAAGAAGAAGCCTACCAGCCGTAACCAATGTGGCACAGCACCGACGGGACCGAACTTTTACGTCCGGTCACATAGACGACGCTGCTGTACCTGTCGCGGCTGCATTACTCCACGAAGTCATAGTTGAGTATATCAGACATAAAGACAAATACACCCTGAGAGTCGAGCAGTTGGAGTCCCGCAACAGCGTGAATTTCAATTCGTTTGTGGTGAGGGTACCGACCGAACGTCTGTCGACCTTCATGAAGGAAGAATTTTGGAAGAATTATATCGGCGGCTCCGCGGCCGGTTACAAATTGTGCCACACGTCACCGACAAATGCAATTCGTGTAGATTATTAGTTAGAAAAAGTGTTTTATTATATTGTATGTATGTTAGTCCTTAAGGTATATATTATATGGGTCATGTGGCGTGAAATAAATAAATTAAAAAAAAAATAATAATTTTACGACACAACTCGGCATTTGTTTTTTGATATTCGAAATTTTAAAAAATGAAATCTAATACGATCGTCACTTATGGGCTCGCTGGCTAACACAACTTCTACCTCCGGCAAACTCGCGCCAAAGCTCAATGCTAAACAAAGCAGTTTCTATTACGTAAAC
This sequence comes from Hyposmocoma kahamanoa, assembly GCF_003589595.1. NCBI lineage: Eukaryota > Metazoa > Arthropoda > Insecta > Lepidoptera > Cosmopterigidae > Hyposmocoma > Hyposmocoma kahamanoa. The sequence continues at coordinate 9,252 of NW_020655153.1, forward strand.
ATTTTTATTTTTGTTTTATTAAAACCATTTAATCACCTATCCCTTGCAATGCTAGTTATAAATCTAAAAATCTATAGATGCGACTCGCATTTGATTTGTCGATAATGAATTGAGATTTGACCTCACTATTGTAATCTATCAAAACGGCCATTATAGCGTGCCGGTCAGTGAGCACAGGTATAATATCATTGGTGCCGGTACTGTAATTCAATAAAAAATCATAAATGAGTTGTAAAGTAAAAAAAAACTTAAATGCTATGAGATACACTTTTCAAATTTATGTGAAATCTACATTGACTTACAAATAAATGGACGACGGGTCTAATACAAAAACCACGAAAAAAAATGTCCCACGTCAACCTATTTAAACGTAGTGACATGTAAAGGAATATGAAAAAGCTAAAGCGATGAATTTAAATTGTAATGTCATCGCAGTACTGTCTAATTTTGCTTGCTTCGCTGTCAGTCGAACAAACGAAGACTAAAGCGTGAATGACGCTCTGTATACGATTTTAACGCCCTATAAGTTCGGACACTTTTTAGCGCAGACCCGACGTCCATATAATTGTAAGTCAATGGAAATCTATAGTCATTTCGTCTTTCTATACATCTGTATCTAATGGTAGTCTTGAATTTTATAATATGACTTGTCGTGCGCCTGATGGTAAGCTACACGCCTGTCCATAACAGTTGCAGTGCCACTCAGAGCTTTAAATCGCAAAGATCTAAGGAGCCACTGCCACGTCGCCCGTCACCATGAGACATAAGTTAACAAGTTCCATTTGCCTGTAATTTCACCATTACTGCGTGGCAGCAGAAATGGGGAAGTTAAATAACGTTGCCTTAAACTCTATAACATTATAGCAATTTCTTATTTCAATATAAAGTTTGTCATAGACTTTCGAAGCCAGCACAACTACACTTTCCATAAGTAGAGCAGTTTTGCATGGTCTGGTTTGTATTGATCAGTACGGTGCGCAACCGTTATTTTCTATTTGCAATAAATTCTTTGCAAATAATTTTCTTTGTTGGCAATAAATTCATTGTTTCTGTGGCTGTGTGACTTGGGCCGTTTTTTTTTCGAAAATTCGGCTGGAAATGCAGTTACGGTAAATGGATTACGGTATCGAGAGATGTTAACAATTCAATTTTGGCCTATTATTGATGATATGGATATCACTAACATGTGGTTTCAACAAGATGGTGCCACAAGTCACCCACCGAAACAATGAACTCATTGCAAACCAAATTTCCCGATCGCATAATTTAACGAAATTTAGCCGTTAAATGGCCAGCTAGATTATGTGAATTAACACCGCTGGATTATTTTTTATGGGGTTATGTTAAAGACAGAGTCTATACAGAGCCAGTCGAATCGATTGCAGCCTTAAAACTCAAAATTCATGAAGTGCTTAACGAAATGGACCCACTATTTTCTCAATTAAGTTATTAAAAACTTTGATGAAGGCATCGACGTCTATAACTGTGGTCGTAGTGGACATTTATCAGATATAACTTTTTCATTCATAATTGCCCAAACCTTACTTTTTTTAATACAATAAAAATGTGAATCATTGTCATCTAAATTTATTGTTTTATTTTGATTTACAAAACAAAGTTCTTATTAAAAACCATATATATGTAATTTAGATCCGAAAAAGAGTTGTAGCTATAGCCAAGTCAATTAAATTCGAATCTCCAACACATTTTCACAGTAATTAGCAAAAACTATTGGTAATTTTCAGGCACCATCTGCTGGTTCTGAAATCATTAAAATTCAGTTTGTGCTCCATCAAGTACCGTTTCGTGGTTTAAAATGTTGAGTTTTCCACTTCGTTGGGTTAGCCAGACGATTAAACTACATTTTAGGGAAATAATAAAGGTTCTGAAAAACAAATACTAGTGACTAGCCGCAATACCGTCACTTGATACTATAAAAATATCTAAATCTAAAATCTGCGTAAAATGAGTTACTGAAAACTAAACTCAAAATATTTATACAAGGTCTTGTTCAAATTATAATTCTAAGAAAAAAAATGTACTTCCGAGTATTTTTTTTAATAAACATATTCGATGGTTGAGGCACATGACCCGTATAATATATACCTTAAGGACTAACAAACATACAATTTCGTATAATAAAACACTGTTTCTTACTATAGTCTGTTCTAATCCATTTTGAACAAAAAGTAAACAAACACTTTAACGAATATTTCGAAGATTTCGGCTTGATATATCATCACTTATTCTAACAATATTCAGTGGAATAGCATCGTAAAATCGTATTTGAAAAATGGTAGTCCAAAAGTGAGGTTATTATTCATCTATACTTCTATGACTTGCCTATGGTTGCATAGTGCTGTTCGAAAAAAACAATCGGTTCAATCAATTAAAGTAATCGATTATTAAATCGAACATTTCAATCGCAATCGAACGAGTATCTAAGTGTAAGGATTTGAAGGAGGATTTAAATTGAAATTTTATTTCAATTATTATAATATATTTATTAAAAATATGCTTATATAGGTTATGTAAGGAAAACCGCTAGTATGACTCATTTCAACAAATCGATTCATTCAATTAATTAATCGATTTGTAGGTGCCGTTACAATTGGGCATCACTGAACCATCTATGGTCGGTTTACTTTTTGTTCAAAATAGATTGAAACGAAGTATACATTTTATCAACTGCCTCCGTGGCCGAACGGTTACCATGCCGGACTGCCACGCAGAGGTCCTAGGTTCGATTCCCGGGCCGGAAGAAATATTTGTATGGCCTACATTTATTTCTCTCGTGAGTTTGGGTGTAATTTGTGTTTGTCTATGTATGTGTCCATGGCACCCGCGACACAGGGTTTCCCTAGTGCGGGGCTATGTTGAGTGTGTGCGTTATTGTTACATACAGTGGCGGATTGGTAGTCTTGGCCTCCCTAGGCCCCAGGCCATGTAATCAATACCAGCCGCCCCTTTCTCAGCACCCATCGTATACTGATAGACTACATAATAAATTTACTTTATTGCCAACTTTTATAGAAATCGATTCAGAAATTTAGCTGCTTAGATAATTTGAGTTATTTCTAGTTATCATCAAGTGAATTTTTGTCACGATTGGCCGCCCCAAAAATCTGGTCGCCCTAGGCCCTTAGGGCAAATCTGCCACTGGTTAAACATTAGATTCCATGGTGGCTTAAAAGAAATGTATTTTTCATCACACTTGCTCGTAAATATTATGATTGCATGGTGGCTAACTTGACTATAATTCACCGAAAAAAACTCTCGGGCCTTTTTTCTTCCCATTGCAGCCATGGTCGGTAAGGAGTTTTCTTTTTAATTCGTAGCACGACACTCTTCATCATATAGGTCAGGCTCGAGTTCAAGCGAGGATGTTACTTAAGTTCAAAATTAAAACAATCGCGTAAAATGTTGTCTAAACAGAAACTTAATTGCTTGATGGCTTACTGGGCTGCGATCGCTCACCATATGGTACTGGCAGAAAACGAGCACCGTTGGACTTCTCTCGGTCTACAGTATTTGTGCTGAGTCAGCAGGGCCATTTCAGCACAAACTGTAGTCATAAGTACATTAAAATTTTATCAGTTGTTATAGCATTTGTTTGTTTTTCTCACAGTAATTGTTTTTCTCGCAATATGTGTTTTGTATAAATGTGTATAAAATTAATAATGAATGTTCTATGTGCTTTTATGTTATACTCTGTGAAGTGATTGTAAATGTTTTGTTTCTGTTTGTATTTGTGCTGAATAAACGTGTTATCTATCTATCTATCTATCTAATTGCATTTCCACCCCAAAACTACTTAAATACCTATTAATAAGAATTTCTTAAAATTGGTTTTAATTTCTTTTTTACAATCCATTACGGCTGCATCCGTTTTTGCTTTTTACAATATTTTAGTCCGAGTTACCATAGCCATCCTGTTGATAAAAAAAAAAAACAGAAAAACAAATGGAGGGTTCCTTTTGCAAAATCCATAATTCTTGTGAACCATATTTATGCGTACAAGAAATAAACATTGTATTTATTTCCTCGCAAGTGTGATGAAAAACATTGTATGTACCACGGACTGTAAGAAAGTACAAAACGAATTATTAAAGCCCTCAGCCTTCGGTTTCGGGCTTCTAATAGACCCTCGTTGACAATTTCGTATTTACTGTTTTACTTTACATTTTATTTCGTACTTAACGCACAATGTCATACGTAGGACAAATCTCGGTTGTTTTTTCAAAATTCAGGTTAGGTTAGTACCTATATGAAAAAGTCTTTTTAATTTACTTTATCTACACACGTATCATAAACCCTCTATGCTGTGTTCAAAAACCGCAAATTACGACCAGCATAAAGATAAACTGTTTTGTAAGAACCAATTTCTTATCTGTGAAAATGTTATTATTGCTTCTTATGCTCAAGTCGCACTGGCGCAGAGTCGAAGCGTTGCGACGTGTCATGGTTTTCGCCTATTGTATATTCATTTCTATTTTCCCATTATTAAGGTACAAATTTGTGTTATGCGAATATGGAAACTCGCCGCGTCTCACTTGAGGCTGCAGACGCCGACCACACTGTGATCCGGACGCACTAATACGAGCGTCAAGCGTTGTAGTTGAAAACAAGGACGTGACGTGAGTTAAGCCATTATACTCGCCTGTGGGTTCGTTACATAAACCCACACTCTTAATTTCATGCCTTCATTATGTAAGAGTCACATAAACTACTAAACTAGTCACAAGTGAGGCAAAAATCAAATTCATGTAGGCTAGTTTTAGTAGAAGGTAAATTTTGTACGGTTTTAGTGAATATTTATATAAAAATACAAGTTGAAACTCGTTACTTCCTTGTGGAATGTGATGTTAGTATCTATTTTATGTTTGTCTGACGTATTTTTACACTCATTTACCGCACATTTCGTCATTTTTAGCTAAAATTCTTGATCTGTTCGCAGTGCAAGTTGACCTTGAGCACTGAAGGCCCGCCCGCTCGTGTAGGCCCTTTGGGAGCGCTTCAATTTGCCTCACTTAGCGTGTGCGGGCTAGGTTTCTATGCATTATTATTCTAAGTTACTACCCTATTATAAAACTCATTTACATTAGAACCATGGCAGCACTAGTTAAATTAAATAGATGTCGTTTATTCTTAATGAATAATATCAGTATTCTGCTACCTGTCCTTAATATGTCATAAAGTCATAGTGCCTGTAATTTCACCAGTACCTCCTTCAAAACCAGAACTCAGAACTCTTTCACAAGCAACTGTACCTTTTGAGAACCGGGTGAAGTCCGTGCGAACGGTTGATCTGGACCTGACTTAGATGGTCCCTGTACGGGCTTGCTAGCAGAGGTTGATGGGTAAACAAAACTTATGTAGAAAGATATGAGGCTGTTCTTCTCGGGATTTGGGATTGCGAGTGTAAAGTCGCTTTTAAATGAACTTGCTTTTGGACCACTACCTAGCTCTGGAGCAAAGATAGGATCTATGATGGAACGACCTCGCCTAGAAGATGTTTGCAGTCGCACCTTTAAGATACTCAGGGTGTATGAATTCAGAAGGGACTCAGGGACTATCTTGCTGTTTGGTATGGAGTGTTGGACCTTGACTCCAGCATTATGCTCAAAACTAAAGTCCTTTGAGATGTGGCTGTATAGACAGACGTATGCTTGACAAATCGTGGGTACAAAAGTCACCAATGTTGAGGTTCTTCGTCGAATAAAAAAAAAGTTGAAGATACTCAGAATTAATTGTAAAGGAAAGGAAGCTGCAGTATTTTGGCCACGTAATGGGGGACAATAGATACCGAATTCTTCAACTAATGCAGAGAAAAGTACAAGGAAAGCATAGTCGAGACAGAAAGAAAACCTCGTGATTAAAGAACCTGAGAGACTGGTTCCACCTCAGCACACGTTCCCTCTTTCGTGCGGCAGCTTTAGAAATGAAAATAGCCGCGATGTTCGCCAACCTTCGTAGGGAAACGGGACATTAAGTAAGAATGATATCCCGCCGTAAGTCTGGATGTCCGTTGGTAAAAGGGGGCGGGCGGGATGAGCTGACGGAGCTCATGGGCACACTCACCGAAATATATTCTATAGAAAAACCGTAATTATAACCACAATTCTACACGATATTTTTTATTCGGTTTTATAAAACAAAATTTTAATATGAAATGAAACAACGTAAAAGTGACCCAGGCTGTCTTCTATCTGCTCTATTATAATAGAAACTTTAACAATTTTAAGGGTCTTTACTTTAACAATTTAAACCCTTTTTTAAAAAACAGCACTAATTAAAATTAATTAATGGCTAAACCTTGTTAAACAAAAAAGCCATTTAATTTTCAATTAAATTATCAAAGCGCCATCTATGATTTTTTTTATTAACTACTAAGTGGAAAAGCGTCGCGAAAAAACGTAGCACACGAGAGTAAATGAGAATCCTGGCTTTCCTCGTAGTACTAAGGTAATAGTAGAGATGGCGTTACATGTACGCAAAAATTAACAACAATGAGCATTATAACTTTTATAAGTTAATAATTAATGTTAGCTGTTTATTAATTCAATACATTAATAGCCTATTAAATATTGTTAAATCTTCTTTATTTGTTACTAACCAACTTACAGCCGTTTACTAAGCACTTATGTTTTATGATGACTTTATCGAAATGTTTTGAAACATGTTACGTCGGCTACTTTTTGTAAACCAATATACTGTTTTCAGTTCTTTATGTAACTTTGTGCGGTTAAGAATCGTTAGTTTACTAAACTAATTTCAACCAAACTAACGTTAATTACGTGGTTAAATAAAAACAAACGTAAAATAAAATTATTTTTCTTTCGTTAAATTAAAACAGCAATTAAATATCTTAAGTGAAAAATAAGTCATATAAATTTTAGTGTTCATTTGTTTCTATGTTTTGTTTGCACGTAAATAAAAAAAAAACAAGTATTTTACAAGGCACGGGTTGTGTAAAAAAAGCTATAATATTATATATACCTTAATTGAATAATAACAATTAATTAATACGGAAGACAACATTAATTATAGGCATATTTCGTTGATTAAATCTGAAGAATTAATCAGTTAACATGATGTACCACCTGATAATCTATATGCCGTTCTTTTTAATAATGAAAACGACAAGCCATGTGCCTAAAAACGACTCAAATGTGGTCATATATGGTGGCCACGCAGACGCGGCAGATTACGCTGCTCCACGCCGTGCGATGGCTACAACAGCTGCCGTAAAACCTGTTGTTACACAACGCGTTCTACAACCCACAACGCACATCATGCAACATGTTGAAGATTTTGGTGACAAGGTATAATTGTAATTATTAATACAAAGATAGAATACTAAAAAAAATCCTTCGAACCGTCTGGATTCGAACCAACGTCTTCCAGCAAGCCGCGGCAGTACTATGCCAACAAAGTCACGGAACGTATCAGCGGACATTACGAATTTTTCTATTATTTGTTGCAGATTGTTGTTTTTGGTTTGTAACGAGTTTTTACTGGTAGCGCCACTGTAAGAAATCTATTTCTTCACTACAGACACTGTACCTTCGTTAGGATGTGGCTTCCTTCCGACCTAACCTAACCTAACGACGAAAAGCCGTTCATGATGAGTTATCAATATATTTTTGTATATTTTTCATTGACTTACAAATAAATGGACAACGGGTCTAATACAAAAACCACGAAAAAATGAACCAAGTCAACCTATTTAAACGTAGTGACATGTAAAGGAATATGAAAAAGCTAAAACGTTGAATTTAAATTGTAATGTCATCGCAGTACTGTCTAATTTTGCTTGCTTCGCTGTCAGTCGAACAAACGAAGACTAAAGCGTGAATGACGCTCTGTATACGATTTTAACGCCCTATGGGTTCGGACACTTTTTAGCGCGGATCCGACGTCCATATAATTGTAAGTAAATGATATTTTTAGAAGTCGGAAATAAAAAATTTGTAAAACATTGTATTTTAGAATAGATGCAAGAACACAACGCAATTGACTCATTTCGATCATAGATTAGGTAACGTTCTTATAAGTACGTTTTGTTTTAAGCATGATTGAATGTTTACCTACTTGAAGTATTGGTTATTTTATAGTACACACATAAAACATTAAAGCTATAAAATACCTAATGAAATAATCAAATAGTAATGACAAAGCAAAAAATAAAACACAATGTTACAATAATATTTAGACAATATTTAAATGAGATAATGAAAGTTGCAAAGGAACGTTTTGACAAAAAACCTCTTGCCAATGTCAATATTACATTGATTTTTTTTTAAATTTATTAAGGCTTTGGCAAAGCCATAAGCCTAAACATGAAGTTTAAATTATGTTTCCGTAAATATGGCCACAACAAAGAGGATAGGCAATTTGAGGCGGCGTGCTTGGATTGACTCGGGATTCCTTAAAACGGGCCGATACGGGTATTTTAGTTCCCGTCCGGGTATTTAGGTTAACCCGTCCAAAACTCAGTGCATCGTTATTGGTAGTCCGTGGTTTGCATCAAGAATCGATTATAGCTTGCTTCCACCGGTGATGTTCGATGGTGTCCAGATTCCTATTTCGGAATCAGTTAAGAATCTGGGGGTTATTTTTGATAAATCTCTTTCATGGAAACCGCACGTTGCTGAGGTTAGCAGGAAGGTGTTTAATGCGCATTTCTCACTGAGAAGATTAAGAAATTACCTGCCAACTAAAACCAAAATTAACCTGGCTCAAAGTCTCCTACATCCGATACTGGACTATGCTGATGTTTGCTACCCTGATTTGACAGTCACTCTTCTTAATAAATTGGAACGGCTCCAAAACATGTGCATACGCTTTATTTTCGGACTCCGGAAATTCGACCATGTTTCCCAGTTTCGCAAACAACTTAAATGGCTACCAATCCACCGTCGTAGAGACCTTCACGTCCTTTCCCTCCTTTTTTCAATTCTTTACGACACCTTTGCTCCTCCTTACCTCAAAGAACGTTTCGTCTTTCACGCTTCTACTCTTGACCGTCCACTTCGCTCCTCTCAAACCCTTTCTTTAGAAATGCCCTCCCATTCTTCTGATTTTTCCTCTAACTCTTTCACTGTTTCTGCTATCCGATTGTGGAATTCTCTCCCTGAAAATATTCGACGATCCCCCTCTTTACATACTTTCAAACGACGTGTCAAGGAGCACTTCCTTGAGCAGTGACTTCTTTCCCTTTCTGCCTTTAATGTCCTTGTTCTGTTGTTATTATAATCCTTCATCATAATATAATAAGTAAATATTTTTATAATTATTTATTTATGTATTTACATTGATATCATTGTGTATTTATTTTTTTTATTTATTTACTTTAAAATGATATATTATTGTGTTTATTATTAATATTTATTTATATTATATACTATATTTATTATTAGTATTTATTAATATTGTTTCTCAATCTATCGCTGTGGTATCTTGTATCTTGGTTGCACCCCCTTCTAAGTACTTTTCCTATCCTAAGGTTGCCTGGAAGAAATTGCTACTTAGCAATAAGGCCGCCTGTTGTGCGTATGTTTATCTGTACATGTGTTTATGTTCGTGTGTTTATCTGTGCAATAAAGTATATTCATTCATTCATTCATTCATTAGTTCGAGATTCGTATAATTTCGCGTTTTAATCTTCGATTAAGGCACTGCTATTCCACTTTAAACTAGATTTCACAAAATAATTGAAAGTCAAGATAAAAACGACACTTTTCCCTCCAAAATTAGCGAATAGCGAATCTCCTTGTTACATTGATATTGAGAACAGTGTGACCATTTGTGGCAGATTTCTGCCATTTGGGCTGATTTAATTTTTATCATTTTCATTGGTGCAGAACATTATAAGTCATATTAAATGTGACAGAGTTTGGCAGATTTGGGAATATTCGGGAAGTTCTTTATTGTTTTTGGGAACAAACGAAAACATCTAAAGCGAAATACAGGAGAATGTTATAAACTTAACCTATATCAACTTTCTAACCCCAGCTTCTACAGGCTGTACTCAATTAGCTTTTTTGATGCTTTGATAATGAATCACAAGTATTGATAGGTCTCTTTAATGCACGTCGTCAAAAATGGGACATGGTTAACTTCTAGATCGTTAATTTATGATTCAAACTGTACCCTGTCGTTTACTTAATCGTTGAAGGTTCAATACCAGCAATACCTATTATTACAAATTTCGATAAATATGCTGCTATCTAGCGATTAATTGCTGAACGATGACAGATTGGAGTTATTAATTTAGTTCTCCAAAAAAAGAACCGACCGTATTGCAGGGGTATAAGCTTTACTTTCGTTTCTCGTAACAAACAAAAAAGTATATTAATATAAGACTTTCCGATGATATAAAATACCACCACGGGTAAGATTTTTGATTCGGCTATCAGTTTTGTACTCCAAATCATCATATTAAGGCATTTTTCTAGGATTTTCGAAGGAATTTTTTCTGAGTGTTCGATCTTCGTATTAATAATTATAACAACCATACCATACAAAGCGGAAATGGCGGACTGAACGCAAGTAGGTCTTTCAAAACCTACATTGGTACGCGTCGGACGCTAACTAACCACTTCTACTGTATTTATTGTTCTGGGGAAAGAGCGTTAGCTTAACAAATTTCAAACACGTAATCTATCTAATGTAAAAAACATGTAATCTAAAATATTTAATATTCATTAGGCTAGACTTGGATTATGACGTAAATTGTTAGTTTGTGAGAACCGACTCCGTAAGTTTAATAACGAAGCCTAGCCTACCGTAGAATTACCACTAACTTATGTGCGGGGCATAAAATGTTGCTGGACTGTATAGCCCCCTTTTTACAGTCACGCTATAGAACCGTACGGGCGCATTTATTCGAAACTAGTTCATCGCGCTCATGGCAAAATACGCTCTTACGTTTTAACTTAAATGATCGTCTCAGCCAGGACCAGACTGCTGACTATAATTCAGCGGAATTTAAATGTTGTTGCCTAGACTATAGAATTCAGATTCGCTATTAATGTACACGAAGGCGTGGTAACTGGGTGGAGGGAGCGCGAAAACTTTCTCCTCATGTAACTGTGCGCAAAAATATTGCGCGCGGGTAAGCCTCCATGCATAATCGTGCACGATTAGGTTTAGTTAGACACGTTTGAAGTTTTTTAAGCTAACGTTCTTTCGCGCGCGATTGCTCGTGTTTGTTTTTATTACAACGTAAAAGCGTCCATGTAAAAGGCAACTTTGGAACGCACGACTGCGCGCGCGACTGATTTTTCCTTTCAACGTCTTTTCACGCGCGCACGATTACTGTAGATATCACGCACGAGAACGTCTATGTGTAAAGCCCGCTATTTCCTAATTGCTTGTTCTTTATAGTGTTATACCTTTCTCACAGGTGGTCTTCGTGCCCACACGAGCGTATGACGTCAGAACAGTAGATGACGAATTTCTACACGATGATACAATGCGCTTGGACGAAATTGTTCATGGACAAAACAAATACAAATTGAAGGATCTTACTGAAAAACCAGGTAACCGTATTTCTTTACTAGCATCTGCAATAAAATCAACAATATCATATATATAGACTTTATCTTCCACAAGATACGGTTACGTTTTTTTGATTGTAATGAATATCATGATGTTCTAATACCATAATATTCTTTTTTTTATATGAAATTACTCCACTGATAGTTTTTGTACCTCCGATGACATCACAAGCGCTATTTAGTGATGGGTAAAAAAGCGATTGATTAAATCGAAGGCGCGGACGCAGCATGTATTTAAAATAATGATTTTTCAAGTATTTGTTGATTATAAAAACCCGTGAAATATTCATGTAGTAAAAGAATACCAGAATAAGATAATTAAGTCCTTTGTTAATACGAGTTTTGAAAAAAAGTTGCTCCGGAATAGCAAAAAAAAAACAACAAAAAAGTTTATAGTATATTTTTATAACATTTTCTAAGGTCTTAAGAATTATCAAGTGAACATCACTAATTGTAAAATATGACGAAGCGGCCGTACTATGAAACTGAATGCATTGTACGAAACTATCACTCGTTCGATATTCATTGCCTACTAGAAGGACCGCAAGTGTACCGCGCCAAGTAAAAACCACAATGTATTACTAATGACGCGGCATACATTCGTTTGCATATTATTTTTTCAAAATTGATGGTTCTTTTTTAGTTGAAAAGAAAATATTCCACCTATAAGGGTGGTAAACTACTTTTGAGGTAGATTTTTTTAGTGCTTTTGTATAGTAAAGTAAATCTGCATTCCAATTATAACTGCCCGACATCCGACAACAAGCACATAGAAAATTCGTAAGGACCGCTGGTTTTGGGAGACGTCGTCGGCGTTGGTTTGTATTAATAATTATAACAGAGTAGTGGAGTGATTTCACAAAAAAGAAATGAATATCAGTTCAATAGAGCGTACGGAACAGAGCTCTCAAAATAGTAAGTTACAGATCACACATGAGTCGGAAATTGTCGCGTTACGAAGAGAGGTTATAATATTTTAAGGTTATGTCCTTGAATTCTAGACGTAGGGTACAGGATCTTCTATATTTACATAAATCACTTCACAGCCTTACATCAAGTGCAATTCACGACGCCTTCTTAGACTATTCGTATTGAATGTTTATACTAATAACCATTGACTTACAATTATCTGGACGTCGGGTCCGCGCTAAAAAGTGTCCGAACTTACAGGGCGTTAAAATCGTATACAGAGCGTCATTCACGGTTTAGTCTTCGTTTGTTTGACTGACAGCGAAGCAAGCAAAATTAGACAGTACTGCGATGACATTACAATTTAAATACAACGTTTTAGCTTTTTCATATTCCTTTACATGTCACTACGTTTAAATGGGTTGACTTGGGACACTTTTTTCGTGGTTTTTGTATTAGACCCGTCGTCCATTTATTTGTAAGTCAATGCTAATAACACTTCTTTTTACAACCCTTTGACGAGAATGTGTCGGGCCTACAATGACCTTATGGCTGATCTTGGCGATGATTTAGGGATGGATATATATGATGGTAATGTTAAAAGACTTGGCAATCGAATCCACAACCACCACGGTATCTCTTTCATAGTTATAGTCATAGTAATTCTATTTTATTTAAGGTTACAGTTTTATTTATGCCCAAGTATTTTATATTAATTTACAAACAAATTATATTTTGAACAAAATTGCTTACTCATGATTGGTGCATCTAATAAATAAATAAATAAAAAATTAAACAGAATAATTTCAAAATAGAAAAAGGTCTTTAAATAGGTCACATGAACCGTTTAGGAAGGCTATCATGGTTACAGCAAATATCAGTATATGTTCTACACATTCTGTAAGTGGACTTTTTAATTATGATTATGGTTCCAGTCACGGAACACAGCGATGTCGTTTTCGTCCAAGGGCGTAATGCAGAGCGTACTCAGGAAGAAGAGGTCCGTAAAGCACAAGATCGCCACGAGGATGCGAGGACTAAGTCTGAAGCACCAATAAAGATAGATTGCAAAAATTTGGACTGCACGCACTCTGTGCAGTCAATATGTGGCTACAAAGTAGAGAACGGACATATGAGATACCGGCTGTTTATGAACGAGTGTTTTTATAGGAAAGTCAATTGCGGTTTTAGTTATGAAGTCAATCGTGAGTTTTCTGTTTTTTTTATTTTTCAAAGTTGCTAGCCTTCGATTTTGTGTGTGTAGTACATCGAGTATATAACCAGAAATAGAGACAAAATGTCATTTAATTTGTTTGAAAACTATTCTGCCATATCATTACTGTGACAACTGCGCTCCGATTGGCCAGCCCGAGTTCGGAACAACTGACGGGTGTCGTCAATTGTTTCGCTTTAATTCGACCAGTTAACTAGAACTTTGCTATAATGGACGAAAATTGCAAAATTACATAATATTTAATTACCGATGAAATGTGATTACGTTTGTTTTGTAATTAGATGTTTAGCTGTTTTTCCTACACCACCGAATGGAGCAGCCCCCCCTTTGTTGGAGATATTATCTTTATTACAATAAATACATAATATTTTCGTATTTTACCGAGACGTACACACAGGTCAGTTGTTAGCGCTGTAATAATTTAAGTTTTCTAATTCAGCGCAAACGAAATTTCATATTTTGCCAGGGGTGGATGGCCCTTTATTCGTCTCTATTTCTGGTTATAAATTCGATGGCGTAGAATAAATATTTCGAGTAACCTTTATTTTACGATACAAAATGACGGGACGAATAAGTCGTCCTCCTTTTGTAAGACTCGTCTGTTATACATTTACTAGCAGTAGACCTCCATGTGAGAGTGTGTGTGAAGAGTTCTTTCAGGGAAGTACTGCCACCGTACCGATGTCTAACGCCAAGCAGTAATGTCAGCTATTATGTTTCTGGTTTGAAGGGTAAGGGTGCTGGTGAAAATACAGGCACATGGGACTTGTCAACTTATGTCTCAGGGTGTCGGGCGCAGTGGCAGTGCCCCTCAGGTCTTTGTGATTTAAAGCTCTGAATGGCACTGCAACTGTTATGGACAGGCGTGTAGTTTACCATCAGGCGCACGACTTGTTCGTCTCAGGACTTGATATTGCAAAAAAATTGTCATTTCGGGTGTTATAATAATCCTAGTGGCTAATACATACTATTATCTATAAGTTCGTGCTTCCTGAGTTCACGTTTTGAAATCATAACACAGCCCCGCACTAGGGAAACCCTGTATCACGGGTGCCACAGACACATACATAGACAACCACAAATTGCACCCAAACTCACCGTCCGGCCACGGAAGCAGTTATAAGCAATACGTGCCTTTAAGAAATGAAATGTTTCTGAAAATTTATGTAAAATTGTATGGCAAAGAAAAAGAGATGAGAGCGCCATCTTCATAGATATTCAAAACAAAAATTTATGTAGTTATTAGACCGCGATTGTATTGCCACTCAGAGTTTTAAGTAGCAAAGATCTATGGGGCACTGTATTCAAATATATATTTACAAAGACCAAGCCTTAAAGTTTCTTGCTCGTTCTCCTCAGAAGAATCTTGCCTTACGAATGAGCAGTAGAGTTTAATAGAGTAATTTGCCTTTGAAATAAAAATGATTTGAAATTACTCCACTAATTTGTTTGTAATTATTAAAGAAAGATCGAACATTTATAAAAAAATCACTTCAATCCGGCTGGATTCGTACTAATGTCTCCTTCTACTTTTTTGTTTAAATTTAGGTTACAAAGTTGTACCATTAGACAAATGCGAGAAAGTTGGCGGCCATTACACTGAACGTAACACCTTCATTTACCAACCTGTTCCACACAGCATGCAGAGGCAACAGTATAACGAACTAACAGGCGAGTCTAGCTACGGCCTGAGAGTTAGGGATGAAAATAAAATGATAGAGACCAGGAGGAGAGTTTCAGGCAGAAAGTAAGTACAGTTTGAATATCATTGGTAAATTCAACGTACTTAAACCATTTTAATTATAATAACAAGATAGAAAACAAAAAATCGTCACCTAAATAACCATACTAAATAAACAACAAAGAAGATATCCACAATATTAACCTTAGAACTAAGTCCAAACTCATGGTACCACGATTTCGTTTTACTAAGGTAAACGATTCTTATATGACGAACTGTATACGTTTTTACAATAAGATTCCGGAGACTATATTAAGATTATCATCCCCTAACTTTACATTAAAAATATGCTGATTGAAAAAGAATGGCGTAGCTTGACGTGCTGCCATCTGTATACTCCCTCCGTATTCCATGGCAATGTGACTCTCTGTATAAATACTAACCAAAACCACATTTCAGAGCTATGATGATCAACACGGACGGGAAATACTGCTCCCACGCATGTCCAACAACATGCACTGATGATTACCAGCCTGAATGTGCAATGTCCGTCGGTTTTGAGCGCCGGGTGTTCTTAAATCATTGCCAATTGGATTACAATTCTTGTATCCATGGGATAAGTAAGTACTTTCCATCACACTTTCTCGTAAACAGTGTCATGCAGACAAGGTCGACCGTAATATCCTAAATTATGCACACAGGCTTTTTCATTACATTATCGCCCTAAGGATTTTTTACGTCAAGATTAAGCAAAAAGGTTTTATGCTCGAAAAATCGGAACGTGTATTTCGCATAAACTTGAAGTAATAAAATAACTAAATTTATTTTATGAATTCAAATCCTGCAGTATTTTTAGAATTTGGAAATTATTTATTTTATATCTAATACAATGTGGCTGCAACATTTTAATATCTATGGAAAAATAACTGGCACTCTGTTAAAAAAACCAGGAACCCGCCTTTTGCTAAATAATCTGTTGCATCCTTCAAATTGTCTTTTAAGAAATTTTTATTATCTAGCCAGGTGTCCAACAGCACTGGCAGTCGTGCGGTGCGATTATGACATTCCACTACTGACACTAATATCACAACCACACATACATGGTAACACATTGATCACACAATACACGCTCACACAGACTCTACACGTACTCGCAGTTTCTCCTTTTTTAGATTGAATTTTCATTTTTAAATTAAATTCTCTATTTTTCTTTCTACTTAGTTGAAGCCACTTTATTTTTGTTTAACTGTAAATTGTTGGCTTCACTGAAAATCAGCGTAACGAGATGTTTCCCTACGTCTCGTTACAAATAAGCTGAGTGGAGACCTTTTTGGTACCATCTTAAATATAATACTGTTTTATTTTAAGTAAATGTTATAATAAGGTTATTTTAATTTTTGTTTTTACGTTCTATTTGTATTATGGTTACCAAATAAACTATTTTTCTTTCTTTCTTTCTAAATAAATGTAATCTAAGTAAATGTTGTGTTGTGAAGCGATATTTAAACATAAGAAATAAATTATCGTTGTATCTGTTTCCTAGCGAATATGATGAACAACATTGTATGTAGCACGGGCGGTAAAATTACAAACCTCCAGTCAGCCCTCACTCAGCCTTCAGCTTTGGTTTTCTAACAAACTCTCGTTAGTAATTCTTCCCTTATTGCCTTAATACACAATGTAGTATTTATAATTACTTAATCGAATTTATTATGTCCACGGACTTGTGATCCACGAGAACTGAAGCTATGTTTTCCGGTCAAAATCGCGAATATTTGTTTCTTCAAGCAAACCGAACTTTCGGACCCTTTACATATTATAGTCACAGCTGACTGAGATAATGAAGTCATTTTATTTAAATTTTTATTGAATTGATATTCAATTATTTTTATGTGAAATTACTCCACTAGTTTGTTATAATTATTAATACAACGACAAACACTCAGAAAAAATTCCTTCGATCTCTATCTCTACATTTCTAGCCGAGTCTGGTAGCTGTAAAGGTATGTAACTGGATGACGAAATATCATAGATTTCTCATAGACGGCGCAACGGCGAAAAGGTTGCTGAAAAACCAAATACAAAGATACGACGCAAGCATATAGAAAAATTCATAAGGTCCGCTGGTTCGTTCCGTGGCTTAGTTGGTATAGCGTCTGACACGGTATGCTACAAGACGGCAGTTCGAATCCGGCCGGATCGAAGGATTTTTTTCTGAGTGTTCGATCTTTTTATTAATAATTATAACGAACTAGTAAAGAGCTGCCACATTACCTAATTCTACATCCAAGCAGTAATGTCAGTTTTACTGTGTTCCGGTTTTGAAGGGTAAGGGTGCTGGTGAAATTACAAGCTTTTGGGATAAAACAAATACAAACATTCTTTACTGCCACAATGACTCTGTTTGGATACAAATAATATAAGCGGGAAATAAATTCTATAACGTTAAGCCAAGCACGTCAGAGGGCAGTAGGAGGTGGAAACATAGTTGTTGCAGACAGCGCTGTTCTTCAGCCACCTCTTTGTTCTTAAGGTCTTAGGCGGACTTAAATGCAACGAGGGCCTAAAACAATTATAAAATTTGAAAATGGTTCAATATCATTACCACAGATTACAAAATGTCGGCAGATGGAGCGCGCCGAACATGAAAGTGAAGCCACCAAAGCAAATACAAATTCAAAAGCGAATACAAACTCGCGTCAGTACTAAGCACAGCGTCGCATTGTTTGCACGTCACGAGTGATTAGTTATCTTTTTTTATGTTTAAAAATGCCATTGTAAAAGTTGTTCCCAAAAACAAAAAATAAGATGGAATATCTTTTCACATGGAACTATTGATTATTTAAATGTTTTGTAATTTATTTACCCAATATTTTTTGAGATTCACTCGGAACACGAAACCTCGACATAAATCCGTATGTGTTGCCAGTTTATATCGAAATAGGTTTCCTTAAAATTAGATAGATACGCATGGGTGATAGGAGCATTGATTAATTTATACTTTAATGTAGAAATTAAATATTGCACGCGTATTTATACAGGCTGGTCCATTTACAGCGGTACAAAAATGTTTTTTAGGTAACTCAGATTTACCTAAATTATTCTCAAATCAATGTCTAATAGCCATTATGTACACAAAAGAAAATGTAGCCCGATAGATGCAGAGAACTTTTATTGTTGTGTGCACATGTTATTGAAACAAAAGGTATCAATAAAATAAAATAAAACATTATAATGTATGACATAACGTCGCAGGTTCTAAAGACTTTCATTGGGAACCAAACAATTTTTGTCTACTTGGTACTTGGTACTTGGTGCAACGGGCTGGTATCCGCAACTCGACTCGATTTTTGTCTAATTAGAAGATGATTGTCAATGCTATGGAATTGATTACAAAGTCAATTTAATGGTATAAATTATAGAATAGTATTTGATGGTGCGATTGCACTACATATCAAAATCAGAAACGAATGCTCGATATATAGACGCGCAACGGTAGTATTATAAAAACGTGTAGAAAATAAAGGTTATTAAGATATTGTGTCACTGTGATTGTAATAAATTTTTCAATTTTAAAATATCATAATAAAATATTGTTTCCTTTGTGAGATGTAAATCGAATAATAACAATTACATATTAACTTACATTGCATATAGTTTGTTTGATATCCTAATACCATTTAAGTACCATTTATTGCCAAATATTATTTCCAGTTTGTAACATTAGTATTATAAAAAGCGTTAGAAAAAAATGCGGGAGTTGTTTCGCTGCATCTAACAATCTTACATGCTCACATATGCGCATGTCCCTACAGCGCCCCTCCTAGTTGTCACGCACACAATAAATGAAAAATGGCTTCACATCGTTTGTTGCGTATGGACCATCTGCCTATGTTTTGTACATAGGACGCAGTATAAGTTTCCGGAACTGACCACTTACATAAACAATATTTAAAAAGTAATTAGAACATTTGAAAATGGAACTCTTTGGCTATAGAATACAGTTTGTTTCATCTGACTGTCACTTGTTTTTCCATTGTGGCGTCATTTTAGAAATTGGTTGTCTACATCACCATGAATTTAGCTCCTGAAAATTTTCGTAGTATGATTTTCTACGACTTTAAGTGTAATTTAACAGCTCAGCGGAGCTTTGCTCGGCTTCAAACTGCCTTTGGCGATGAAGCACCATGCAAGACGACTATTTATAGCTGCTTTGCAGAATGTGAATCTCAGTGACGAATTTCGTGATGGTCGCCCGTCCAGTGCTGTGAACAACAAAAACATCGATGCTGTGCGCCGTATGATCGAAACAAACAGACTTGTGACATATCATGAGATTCAGGCATCTTTAGGCATAAACATGAGTCAAATACAATCAATACTACACAAACATTTGGGTGTGAAAAAGTTGTGCTCTCGGTGGATCCCACATAATTTGACTGAGGCTCAAAAAACGGGTCGCGTCACTTGGTGCAATGCTATGCTTACCAGATTCAACAAAGGGGCGTCAAATTTGGTGTGAGATACAGTAACAGGTGACGAAACATGGATTTATAGTTACGATCCCAAAACAAAGCAGCAATCGAGGGTATGGGTCTTTCGAGATGAGCCGAAACAAACGAAAGTGGCGCGCGTGCAAAGTGCCTCTAAGAAGATGATTGCTTCTTTTTTTAATAAAAATGGACACGTGGTTACTGTTACATTGGAGAATCGTTGAACCGTGAATAGTGATTGGTACACGACCATTTCTTTGCCGGAAGTTATTGACAAACTCCGTAAAAATAACTGTAAACGCCGTATCATCTTGCACGACGATAATGCCAGTTCTCACACGGCCAGACAGACAAATGAATTTTTGAAGGTGAACAACGTTGACCTTATGAGCCATCCCGCGTACAATCCTGACCTGGCACCTTGGGACTTTCATTTATTTCCAAAAATCAAGAACCAGTTACGCAGTCAACGATTTTCATCACCTGGTTTCAGAGATTGTCACGGAGGAGTGGCATAAATGTTTTCAAAATTGGTTCATTCGTACGAAAAAGTGCATTAACGCTAACGGAGAATATTTTGAGAAACAATAAATTCATTTCTGATGGTCAGAAATGAATTCATAGTACTTTTTTTTATTCTTTCAGGGAACTTATAGTGCGACACGTAATCTGAGATCATTACTTATATAATAATTGAAGATGTTCTTATTTTTGAAGAGGATAAAAAACGTGTCAACATATGTCTCAGGACGACGGACACGATGGCAATACCCCTACGTTCTGGTTTGGAAGGTTAAGGGTGCTGGTGAAATTACAGTAACATGGGACTTGTCAACTTACGTCTCAGGGTGACGGACGCAGAGGCAGTGCCGCTAATATCTTTACGAATTAAATTTACTTGGAATCATAAAAAAAGTAATTCTATTCGTTAGACTGTGCAATTTGAATACCAGGATTTTGATGCCGTGCCTTCACAATCTGAACTCAACGTTATCTTATCCATTGGCGTTATGAATCCATGAATGTAGTCAAAGCGAAATAATAATTTATTCCATAGGTAAAATTTTTGCACTTGAAAACGCCATTTTTTAACCGACTTCAAAAAAGGAGGATCTCAGTTCGACTGTATGTTTTTTTTTTATGTATGTATGTTACGCGATAACTCCGGTATTTGTGAACCGATTTTCATGATTCTTTTTTTTTTGTTGGAATGGGAGTACTTCCGTAATGGTCCCATTTCATTTTGAAGAAAATCATCCACCTCGAAGGGTGACTGTTCACGCATGAAGATTCATTTGTATAAATAGCGCCTAAATTTTCTTAAGGAGCAATTATTTTAATGGTTGATTTTGCTATTTCTCCAATTCAAGACGTTTTTCTCTCAATATTCTTTGAGTAGTGAGAACCGATTTTTATTATCTCCAGTACCAAGTCCTGTATAGTGGCGAGTTTAAGGATATTTCAATAAAACTTAGCAAATAGATGTAATTCCACGTACTTTTGAGGTCGGTTTTTTTTAGTACTCTGTACTGAGATTATTAAGCAACAGCTCGTTCACTTCGCTGACCTCCCCGAGAAGAACGACCAAGGAACTTTAAGGATGGCTCTTTTCAAATAAACTTAAATGCTATAGAATACATTTTGAAATATAATTGTGTGGAATCTAGACTCATGTTGTCTTTCCATACTTCTTTATTTAAAACATACTCTTCAATTTTGTAATATGACTTTTCAATTAAAATACTCATAATGTAAGTTTTGAACTTAGGAAATGGTAATCTTTATATATTTTCCGGAATCTTATTGTAAAAACGTATACAGTTCCCCAAAAAGAGGCGTTTGCCTTGGTTAAACGAAATCGTGTTACCATGAGTTTGGACTTAGTTCTAAGGTTAATATTATGGATATCTTCTTTCTTTACGAAATTCTGTATATTTTTATGCCACAATCATGATACCAGTCTCCTTAAACTTTTCTCTGAAAGAAATCCGAGAACCTAAACGGTACACAGAATGAACCACTCGCTGATGAATTTAAATTCAAAACGCCAAATTACTATTTGTTCTCCATAATATTTGTTTAATGTTAGCTTATTCATCTTTGTTAAGTTATTGTTTAAGTTACGGTCAGCACTTAAGTTTAGCCTAAGTAAAGTACCTTCCTACTTATATAAATAGTTGTCTTATTATCTTGAGTGAAAATCTCGCATACGAATCTTTACACGTAATGTTTTTGTTGATTTTTAAAAACCTATTAAAAATAAGTTATAAAACTTTTTTTATAACACCAAGTGACGTGACGAACAAGTCGTGTGCGTGATGGTAAACGACACGCCTATCCATAACAGGTGCAAAACAGCGCCTGTGGCGCTGTAACGTAAGTTGACAAGTCCCGTGTGTCTGTAATTTCACCAGCACCCTTACCATTCAAAACCGGAACGGAGTAATGCTCACATTTCCGCTTGCCGGCAGAAATGGTAAGGTGGCAGTCTTTAGCAGTAATTGAAAATTGCCCAGCGGTTTAAAGTCACGCCGCGACGCCCGGTGCCACGTCAGTCGCCATCAGACGCTTGTCAACATCGGATCAGTGTCTATTTTTTTCCACCTATTCTTATTTCATTCATATTTTTTTTAAGTGCGTGCACCTCAACTCCTACAATCTAGGCTCGCATTAAAATACCTTAATAATATCATAAACCATAAACACGTTGAATTTAGCCTACATGAATACTAATTTTTTAACCGACTTCAAAAAAGGAGGAGGTTCTCAATTCGACAGTATGTTTTTTTTTTGTATGTATGTTACGCGATAACTCCGGTATTTGTGAACCGATTTTCATGATTCTTCTTTTGTTGGAAAGGGGGTACTTCCATAGTGGTCCCATTTCATTTTGAAGAAAATCATCCACCTCGAAGGGTGGCTGTTCACGCATGAAGATTCATTTTTATAAATAGCGCCTAACTTTAATTTAGGAACAATTATTTTAATGGTTGATTTTGCTATTTCTCCAATTCAAGGCGTTTTTCTCTTAATATACTTTGAGATAGTGAGAACCGATTTTTATTATCTCCAGTGTCAAGTTCTGTATAGTGGCGAACTAGCGGATATTTCAATAAAACTTAGCAAATAGACGTAATTCCACTTTTTTTTTATACATGACAGGCAAATGACTCCACTCCACTTACTATTGAGGTCGGTTGTTTTAGTACTCTGTACTGAGATTATAATTTTATTAAATCATAATGTAGCCTAAAGTAGAATGTTCTTTGGGCAATTAAAAATAAGATTAAATTAATGGGTTAATCCCACCAGATTCCTTAAAGCGGATCTGGTGGATCCGTTTTATTTTATAATACATTATTTTCTATTCCCATAAGATCACCTATGTAGGGAGTTACGAATAAATCATTATATTTTATTCCCACCTGATACCCTGGTACTTACAAACTTATTTTTGGTAGGTACTGTGGTATAGTCAAGAAGAAAAACTTTTAAAAGCTCTAAGAGATGACGCAATTTGCAAATTGTGCATCGTGAATATAAATTACAGTTAACAAACTCAGTAACAAAGCTATAATAACTATCACAAGTAATAGCAATCGAGAAACGGCACAAATACGTTAATGACCAACTTTTGACTGGAAAAAACAACACGGTTAGTCACTATTTAGAAAAACTTACATTTTAAATACTACTTAAGATTGATTTGTTGTCTCAAAAAAAATGTTGTGTGATAATTTTGAACACAATTGCCGAATAAATGAATATTTAATTTCAAAACTTCTTTTTCCTTTAACTGTACTTACCTTACATATACAATGAGGGGATCCGTTGAGAGTTGCAAAATATAGAGTGGTGGTGGTGGTGGATCAATTATTGGAGATCGAATGAGAATAGCCCAAATAAATAACTTTTGTAACTAGAGTTTTGTATTAGTATTAGACATAACTGGTTGATCACTTTATCTTCTCTGTCACCTGTGACCTGCCTGTCTTTATGACGGGGAATGCTCTGAGGAACTTTTCGAACTGGTGCCATCGTCTCGTTTCTACCATCGTACCTCCCGCCAAAGTAGTAGAGTCCATCCCTACAACTTAGATGCCTGGCATTGTAAGACCACGAGGGCATCTCATTAGTTCCTCGAACCTGCGAGATGTGGAATGATCTTCCCCCTGAAGTACTTCCTTTGCGATGTGACATGGGGTTCTTCAAAAAGTGTGTTTACAGTGCTCTCAAAGGCTGGCAACGCATAGGCAGCTCATCTGATGTTGCAAATGTCCATGGGCGACGATAACCACCTCCTAACAAGTGGAGGTAGTATCATAAAAAAAAGGGCCCAAAACGTTGGTTTTGTTTGAAAAAACAAATAGATATATGCGATGTAAATCCCAAAAATCAGTTTCAATTCTATACGATTTTTGTTTTTTTTTTAGTATGGCGCCGCCGTCCTCTAGCCGAGTGCGTTGGAGGAAAAAAGGCAGACATGCAGCAAAACCGAGCCTTCATAGATTGGATGCAGAGAGTGGGAATAGTCGATAAGAAAGGACGACTTGTTTTAAACTAAATAAGACAATTGTATGCACTAATTGAAAATGTTTATTTATCTGATGGTAAGCTACACGCCTGTTCAAAAAACTGTACTGCCACGCAGAGAATCGCAAAGATCTGAGGGGCACTGCCATCGAGTATATAACCAGAAATAGAGAAGAAATAAAGGCCATGCTTTCTTGGTAACTCATCAATGATACATCACTTATAAATATCAAATCTCGTTTGCACTGAAATACAGACAGCGCCAACAACTGACGTGTGTACGTCTCCGTATATTCCAAAAATATTCAGTATTTATTGTAATAGAGATAATATCTCTAACAATGGGGAGTTGTTCCATTCGGTGGTGTGGGGAAAAACAGCAAAATATCTCATTAGTAATGAGATAAAATAGAATTTGATTTCGTTTGTTTTCTAATGAGTCATTACAAAACAAACGAAATCAAATTTCATCGGTAATTAAATATTAAATATGTAATTTTGCAATTTTCGTCCATTATAGCAAAGCTCAAGTTAACTGGTCAATTTGAAGTGAAACAGTTGACGACACTCGTCAATTGTTTCGAATTCGGGCTGGCCAATCGGAGCACTGTTGTCACAGTAATGGTATAACAGAATAGTTTTCAAACAAATGACATTTCGTCTCTATTTCTGGTTAAATACTCGATAGGCACTGCCATTGCGCCCGTCACTCTGCGATAACAACTCCCATGTAATTTTAAAAGCACCCTTAGCGCCCAGTTGCCATGTTAATGCTGTAAATGCTAAATAAATAGAGCTTATTTTGCCATGACAGTTAGATTCACGAGGTCGCTGCGCGGGGTGAGTGCTACGTTTTAACTTAAATGAATGTCCCGGGCGCGCAGGCAGGTCTTGTAATTTGTTTAGGCCTAGTAAATAGAATTCAGATACACCATTCACGTACATGAAAGCGTGGTACCTGGGCAGTCGGATAACTTTCGCTTCATGTCACCCGCTATAGCACCTCGCCTCGAGCCTCCGATCGACTGGACATGACACTTCACATAATTACCTATACATTTCATATATTATCCAATTTGTATAAAAATATTAGAATTTAAGTTTATTTTATTGATATACTGTTATTTACAGAATAGAATAGAATACGTTTATTTGCCAGAATACAGTAATTACAAAGGTCTTAAGTAAAATTAGGTACATTGTATTCAACCTGCAAGCAGATGTGCAAATATTAAAGGGATTCAATGTTTCTTTAGTCTCTATAGTTTCTAATTAATGTAATGAATTTGTAAATTCTAAGTATTCTTTATTACTATAGAAGCAATGTGTCAAAAGCCAATTTGTCAATTTTAATTTAAAAGTATGTCCTTGTAACAATTTAATTTCGTTTGGTAATTTATTGTAAATAATTATACACATGTTGAAGCAGTTACTCTTATAAATTACTTTATGGCAACGGGGTTGGTATAAGAGATTCATAATTTTTGCTCTAGTTTGCCTTTGAATGACTCCACCGCGTGTTTTAAAATATTGAGGATGAGAGTTGACAAATACGCAGATATCCCTAATGTACATGCATGGCAAAGGTAATATGCTCAGCCTTGTAAGCAGCGGTTTGCAACTGTCATCGAACCACGCACCGCAAATTGCTCGAATACACTTTTCTGGACTTTAAACGCTCTTTCTAAGATTACTGAGTTACCCCATAGTACAAGACCGTAGCTGTGCACGGACGAAACGTAGCCGTGATAGGCCGTCAACGCAGCTTCTCGCGAGACAGTTTGTCTAAGTCTTCGTAAAGCGTAAACAAATCTGTTTAGGTTCATGCACATCTGTTCGATGTGTTCCTTCCACTTAAGGTTCTTGTCGATTGTTAACCCAAGAAAGTTAAATGTGTCTACTTCATCTACAGTATCAGAGTTGTAATTAATTTTAACCGGTATGGGATTTGAGTTGTAAGATCTAAATATCATAGCTTTGGTTTTACTTATATTAATATTCAAGTCATTGATGTCCATCCAACTTATTACGTCTGTCAGTGCTTTATTTACGTCAGTGTTAAAAGTCGCTTTGTTTTGGCATTTTATTATAAGAGTTGTATCGTCAGCAAATTGTATACAATTATGATCAATAGCATGTGGGAGATCGTTAATGTAGAGTAGGAACAGTAACGGACCCAAGACGCTACCTTGCGGTATTCCAGCATTAGTTGTCTTAAGGTGTGATCCAAAAATTTGTTTTTCTAATCTATTATTGTGTTTGTTTTTTGTTAATCTACTTATTTCAGTATACTGTGTCCGATTTTTTAAGTAGCTCGCTATCCAATTTTGGGCTGTTCCTCTAATGCCGTATGCTTCAAGCTTGTAAAGGAGTTTTGAGTGATTTACAAAGTCGAAGGCTTTAGTCATATCTGGAAAGACTGACATTACAGGAGTAGAGACGTTTATACTTTCCGTTACAATGCGAAAAAACTCAAAACATGCAAGAGTTGCAGAACTACCTTTTCTAAATCCGAATTGAGAGTAATATATTACTTTATGTTATTCTAAAAATGCATTTAATCTGGAATGCAGAGCCCTTTCAAATAATTTGGATAGAGTCAAGACTAAAGTAATTGGTCTATAGTTATCATAAGTATCATAAGTATCTCTCATTTGTATGTAGTTGTATGTACACTACCTATTAAGTCGGTTTTCTTATCTGTTTATTTTCTGTATTGTTGTCAGTAGGTCCCTCGCCCAGGGCTTGCTGAAAAAGCACGAAACGGTTTAAAAAAAGCCGTTTGTGGCTAAATCTGAGCAAGTCCCGATTGCACCAGACGCATGACGGTGAATTAGGTACTTAATTTTTGTTGTTTTTTTTTTAGTTACATTATTTATTTTGGGCTCTCGCTTCTCCGAGGGCCTTAAAGATTTATTTTGAATTATTATTATTGTTCCTCTGTTGTTTTGTTTATATGCGTGTCTGTGCTTGTGTAATAAACAGTTTCCTTTCTTTCTTTCTAACTGGGCGCTAGCCCTTCAAACCCGGAGCACAGTAATACTGACATGTAGTTCCCTGGACGAACTCTATCACAAGGGGCTCTGCTGCTACTAGCATGCTTCCCACCAGGCGCACGATTTGTTCGTCCAGTCGCTTAGTATTATAACAATTTCAGTACGGAGTGCCAAAAAAAACCGACCTCAAAAGTCATTCATCCACCCTTAGAGTGTAGTGTAAAACTACGTACCCCCTATCATCTTCATCTCTCTCATTATACGTTTTCTCGGAAACGCCCTTACTTTTCCTGATTCCTGAAAGTGTTCCAACTAATTTAAATTAAAAATTGTTTATTAAAGACTACATGGGTCCATGGTGTTAGTACATCACAAGAAAACCCTACAACTATGTTAATAATAATTTTACATAACAATAATACAATAATAAAATAAAATAATTAAATAATACATACAATTAAAAATCAAAATTAATTATTAAAATATATAAGTTTAGGGTTTATAACAGCCGACATCCAATGTCTCTGTAAGGCACTGTCCGGTCTATCGGCTAATATCCTAAGTTGGGGCTCTCACTGGAACTATTTTTTTGCGCATTACTGCGTAAAAACAGTCAGTGTGAGCGTCTGCAAACATACCAGATGCACTGCAGTACCTGGGCAACCCCAACAGCATCCTAAACATGTCGTTATAAAGACGCGTAGCTCGCTGAAGGTCTTTTGGGTATATATACCTAGTCCACTGACCGCTACAGTACGATTGACAGTATGATTTTAACAACGTAACTTTTCAAATTAATATTTACTGTAATATTAATGACAATTTAGTACTTTTCATGTCTGATCTCCTGACCTTGGCATATTCTATCGTACTGATAGTATCTCCGAATATTGCTATTCGTTTTTGCAATGCTAATTACTAATTCATCTATTTCACTTTATAAACATATTTATTTCGTATTTAATATCTTTATATGTTGACACTGACTGGCAGATATGTTACCCCTCTGCAATCTATTCTTCCATAGATTATCCTACAAATTACTCTTCCCTTGATATGCAATCTTAGCAAACCCACTTTCAAAACGTATAATGAGAGAGATTGAGATGATAGGGGGTCCGTAGTTTCACACTACAAGAGGTAGAATAATTGCTTCAAATTTAAATGGACCACTTTTGAGGTACCGCGCAATATTCATACAAAAAAAACATACAAGCAGTAGACCCTCCTACTTTTTTCGGAGTCGGTAAAAAAAGGAGACCCGTGCCCAGCAGTGTGCCGTATAAAGGATGATACAAGCCTGGACGTTAAACCTTACGCAATTAGCTGAATGTAACAAAATTTTATACCGCCATTATCAAATCCCCAGAGTTCGCTCGGGGTAGATTACGCGAAGGGTGAGAATTATCCTAGCTAATTTGAATTTAACGCCTTGGCTAAGTTAATTAGTAAGACACAGACGGATAGATGCGTTTTTGATGCGTATAATTACGTTTTTTTATAAAAAAAATAACCTCAAAAATATTTTCATAGATGACGCTACAGCTAAAGTCTTTGAAAACTAAATACAAAGATCCGACAAACAAGCATATAGAAAAGTTCGTGAGGTCCGCTGGTTCGTTCCGTGGCTTAGTTGGCATAGCGCTGGTTGGTTTGCTAGGAGACGTCGGTTCGAATCCGGTCGGATCGAAGGAATATTTGTGTTCAATCTTGTATTAATAATTATACAAAACTAGTGGAGTAATGTCACAAAAAATAATTAATATTTGCCAAGTTTTATTGCAATTGGTTACCGGAAAGTATGCGGAACCTGATTCACCCCCTAGTTTGTCAACCTTAGAGGTGGAATGTTATTTTCAAATTTAAATGGAACCACTATTATGATACGCTCTTTCCAAAAAAAAAGAATCATCAAAATAACACAAATGCGAGTTATCGCGTAATATACATAAAAAAACAGTTGAATTGGGAACCTCCTCCTTTTTTTGAAGACGGTTAAAAAGTAGTAGGTATTAGTGACGTATTTTGCTCTGTATGATATTTACAATATGCAGTAGAGACATTGACTTACAATTATATGGACGTCGGGTCCGCGCTAAAAAGTGTCCGCACTTGTAAGGCGCTAAAATCGTATACAGAGCGCCAAACTCCGCTTTAGTCTTCATTTGTTCTGCTGACAGCGCGATACTGCGATGACATTACAATTTAAATTTCGAATAGGTTGACTTGGGACATTTTTTTCGTGGTTTTTGTATTAGACCCGTCGTCCATTTATTTGTAAGTCAATGAGTAGAGACCATATTTCTGCCGCCAAACAATTACGTGAGCATTTTGAGCTGACGAAACAACAGACATGAATTTGTGATTTGTGAAGACCAATATCAAGAACAGCCTGTTTATTCTTCTTGATTAAATTAACATTATGTACATACGCCAGCACATCAAGCTACACATAGACGTATCTTGTTCCGTTGCAATGCAGGCGATTTGCGAACAAAAATGTGTAGTCTGATATGCCGTTGTCCGTACATAGTAATTTACTTATGAAACATTTTTTTTTTCGGAAATCGCGTATATTAATTGCTTCGGCTTCTTTACAAGTCCCATATTCACGTCTGACCATCGAGTATATGACTAGAAATAGAGACGAAATGTCAGTTGATTTGTTTGAAAACTGTTCTGCCAAATCATTACGGTGATAAATTCGAAACAATTGACGGGTGTGACATTTGAACCGTCCGTCTCTCAATTAAGGAGCAAGTGTTTAACGTTCGTAAGAAGTTTAACGTTTAGTTCGTTTACTGCGTTCACGGTTTTAAGTTTAAATAAATGAAATGTATTTATTTACTGTATATAATTGAAAAAATCAACTACTTAAATTAGAAATAATAAACAGAACAATCTACTATTTATTATTTACCATACCGTAAAAATTCCATTTCGTACAATTTTAATTACGCAAATAAATATTTACGACAAGATGATGTACCAAATGATGCAATTAAATGTTTCTTTAATGAAATAATAAAACATCGATTTCTCTTTAACGACTATATTTAAAATCAAAAATTATTTTTTAACGGACTTCAACAAAAGGAGGTTCTCAATTTGACAGTATTAGTTTGTATGTTTTTCGATGGTTCTTTTTTTTGTTGGAAAAAAGCCAAAAACTTTTCGACAAGGTTCGATAATTGCGATGACAATAATGAGTTTAGCGGTTGGCTCCTTGTGAAAAAGGTTGTACAAGGAAGTACTACCACCTTACCTATTTCTGCCGTCAAGCAGTAATGTCAGCATTACTGTGTTCCGGTTTTGAAGAGTAAGGGTGCTGGTGAAATGACAGGCACATGGGACTTGTCAACTTATGTCTCAGAGTTGGTATTATAAAAAAAAATGTCTAAAATCTAAATTCTGAATGTGTGCACATAGTATACTTAAAAGAATATTTGCACTTGTCTATTATAAGAAACCATAGAAAATATAATAATATACTCTCAGACATTATATAACCTCAATGGGGAACCCTAAAAATGTCATAAAGCAAGGGCATGCGGAACCCTTGAGCCATAAATTCATGACAAACCAAAGTGGCTGTTATTCATGTTCAGTTTTCAACTGTCAAAGGCAGATATTGAGAAGTATAATATTCGGGTTTTAGAACATATACTCAGGTTAAAAATTTTGCATTTTGAAATCTTTTATAGAGGCAAAGTCAAGATTGTTAAAAAGTACGAACTTTTAAAATGAAACTAAGCTTTTAACGTATTAACTATATTCCAATTAATCGAGAAAACGAAAATCACAAATAGTTTTTGAAAAAACAGAGACGGCTACCCCGTCCTTGCCCGCGCTAATCTGTCATTCCTTTTCTTTTTTTTTCCACCAATCCTATTTAGTGTTGCCGTTTTGTTCTTTCATCGATTATACTGAAGTAAAATCGGCAACTTAATATATTGAAACGTGATAGTTATTGCCAGTAATAAGCACTTTAAACTGAATAATTGGCTAATATAGCTTTTGCTAACAAGATCAAATAATCATTTATCCCGTGGGTTAACATTTTTACACTTGAAAACGTCATTTTTTAAGCTACTTTTTAAACTACTGCTCGTTTACTGCGCTGACCTCACTGAGAAGAACGAGCAAGAAACTCTAGGGAATTGATCTTTTCAAATAAACTTAAATGTTTATTTATTTATTTATTTAATAGTTTATTGTACAGGAAAAATACAACAAGTCACAAAGAATACAAGCGAAATTAAATCTCCCAATGGGCCTACACGAGCGGGCGGGCCTTCAGTGCTCAAGGTCAACTTGCACCGCGAACAGCTCAAGAATTTTAGCTAAAAATGACGAAATGTGCGGTAAATGAATGTAAAAATACGTCAGACAAACATAAAATAGATACTAACATCACATTCCACAAGGAAGTAACGCGTTTCAACTTGTATTTTTATATAAATATTCACTAAAACCGAAAATTAACCTACTACTAAAACTAGCCTACATGAATTTGATTTTTGCCTCACTTGTGACAGTTCGTTTGATATGAAACTATCATTCTATGCCATTGACTTACAAATAAATGGACGACGGGTCTAATACAAAAACCACGAAAAAAATGTCCCAAGTCAAC
>NW_020655154.1:0-15729 GCF_003589595.1 Hyposmocoma kahamanoa
AACATATTTAGGTTAAGTTACGACATATCTAATGTACTGCTCGTACAAGGCCTTAAAAAATAAAAATGCAATGCGGTTCTAATGATGCGTCCGGGAGCGTAGTTCAAGCAACCCAATGTTGTGAGCATACTTTTCATGTTGATTATGTGTAAGAAACTACCTCCGTTTATGTGCTTCCAGGTACAGATGCAGATCATAACTACTTTAAAAAAGGGGAGGCTTCGAGTCCCAGCCTCGCATCAGAAGAAATCTTGACTGGTCCATGAAAGCAATCAGCTGGAGGTTTTTGCAATATGTGTGGGGGGAAAGTATGTCAGACAATGCCTTAGAAGAAAATCTGAATTGTACGCCAAAAACGAACACAGGAGGGAACTAAAGTTCCCGCGTGAAAGAAACTAAAAGGGAACTAAAGTAATCAAACTATTCAATAGCTTTCGATGAAAAAGGATTTATTTAACTAACCACTTTCCACCAGTTTTGGGTGTGGGACAAGTTAAAAACGGAAATGTATTGTCTTACTAGGACTGAAATGGTTTAATCATCAACTCTCTATCCGCTCACGCGATACATGCATGTAGACGCATACCACATCTAGAGGTGCCGGTGATGATTTTATACCGATTTATCGGATATCGAAGTTATAACAGGTACAAGAACTAACATTAATTGCTATTTCAGTAACTACTCTAGCAAACCATAAAGTTTTTAATGCCTGGGTCTGTCATTTAAAAAAAAATAAACAACTTCAAAAAGACGTCACGACAATCGTGTGTGTTATTGTTTGGGCTGGTGATTTCGGTGTTTATTTATTGAAAACATACCGTAAGTAGCGTTTTTTAAGTTTACCCTGAATATAAATGTTTATAAACTATACTTTAAGGAGTAATTTCATGGTAAACGTTAGAACCACTCAAACGGAATATTATCATATTTATCCAAGTACACCAAAAATTTCATTACTGCTTTTTAAGTGCAGGATTTGCGATGTATTATTGCATTTTATTTGAGATGCTTTTGTTGGTAGTACGGAGGGTATTTATTTAGCAATGCAGAATAATAATTTTTATTTATAAAAACTTGTATTTAAACTGAATCCTTTTCTATCTTGCGAAACCAAATAGCCGCCATTTTGCGGTAGGAGGAGCGCATCGCGTGAGTTGATACATATTGCTCGTCGACAACCAGACTACCTTGATAAACTGGTTGAGTGTTTAAAGTGAAAAGAAAGAGACTCCGCAGTTGGTCACCTAGCCGATGAACTGATCTGGTCTCCCTATAGCAACCGAGAAAAGCCGAAAACAGAACTAGGTGGAGGGAAATGGTCCATAAATTCTCGAACAACCTTTAGGGGCCACAACTTTCTTCAATGAAAAATACGACTGAGAAGAGAGACATTGTACATCCCACCGTTAGCACGAGTCATTTCTGAGACGATGTATTTATATTCCGCCACGCCACTGTAAAGAGGGTTGGGGATGTCATACGCTTTTCAAGGGTTGTGGAACTCTTTCTACATGCAGTTCTTGATAACGATAGTATGGTAATTTTTTTTTGCCACAAAAATCACTAGTCCTTAGCAAGTCAATTTTACCCGAGAAGAATGTTTTTTTTTTGTATCATCACAAACATTCAATAGCTGGAAGCACACCATGCGTTCTTATCATTTAATCATCATTGATTTTATGATAGCTTTTTAACTAGTATATTTTTAACATGGGCTTCAAAATTTTTTTTCTGATAAGTTATGTACAATTTTTGGAAGTTTATTATAAAAACGTATACAGTGCTCTACAAATGACAAGTTTATTTTTGTTTCTAAGATTAAGGTTATGCCTGTCACCGTTTTTCGGAAATAGACTGACAGAAATTGAAAATTTAAGATTTTGGATAGAAGACCGCGAGGGGAGCTATGACCAACTGAAATATTATGTAGTTGACAGATCATGCAGTTAACTAATGCTGTACCGTAGTATAATAAGATAAGTAAAGTAGTTCAACTCCCGTCTATTCCACACATCAATGCCTACACTTTACTGGAAGCGTAGGGTTGTCACGTTATTATTTTAGTTATACCCACAGGTTGCAATACATCATTTGAAAAATATTCATCATATTATTCTCATGCTGTATTTAAATAACCTTTGTCAAATACAATACTTAATATATGTTGATATTTATAAACCAACATCGCGGATTAGCGTGTGGATTATAGGAAATAAGATAATGAATTTTAATGACCCGCAAGTTATGGAAAACTTTAATAAAATTGCTAATTTATCGAGAGTGATCACACAATTGCCCATGAACCTTACTAGAAAAAAGAAGTGTATTAATAATATTAGTATAGATTATACACAAGAACACCTTAATTATGTAATTATTATCTATCAATTACACATATCTGAACTACTTATAACAGCTAGATACATAAAAAAAAGAAAGTTTATAAATAGAAAATTTCGTTGAGGGCCGTACCCTGGGGTATCGTGCCCAGAAGGCTAGCAACATTTCCCTTTTGAATTGCTAAACTTAATCTTTAGCGGAAATGGCTGCCAGACTTGTGGTCAGACGAGACGATAAATAAAAAGAAAAATTATAAATTTGACACAGAAAAATATTCAAAACACCAAGATAACGCATGCAACCCGCGCTATGTCATTCGAGTACACCGCGAGATTATGTCAATGTAGCATTATAAATACCCGTACAAGGCGCGCAGCGGGCGTGCACACATACAAGCAACGTTACTACGTTTGTATGGATTTACAGAACTTGTGTTATTATAGGAATGAAACTATTTATCCGGAATTAAATCGCGTATATTTGTTTTTTCAAACAAACCAACGTTTCGGGCCCTTTATAGGTCCCATCGTCACGGTTGAGTGTTGTCTTATTGTTACGCTGTAGCATCTTTCTTTGTCTTAGCCTATGGCTAATTCTACAATTCCTTTCTGGCTATAAAATGAATAATTCCGATCTCCGTTTATGACTTAAAGGTTGAGAAAACACGGAGCAGTTGAAAACTTAAAGTTCCTATTATCTACACTGTGAGGCTTTTGTTCTATTCTAGATCTCATTATTTGGAGTGCTTCTTTGTTTTAAGAAAATATTAGTCAAGACTCATCGCTGATAAAGGAAACGACTTAATATAGACTCCGCTCGCTTCCTGCCATTTCTTGTCGGTAGGATAACAATGCTTTAACGTGGAAACTGGGACATTGAGCGTTGATGGCCCAAATGGGAGAATGGTTGTTTGTCAATTGACAGAAGCAAGCTCCGCGCAGAAGCATAAGAGAGTGAGAGTCGATACCCTTTATATACCCATCAAATTTCACGCGTGTGCACGTCAACCCCGATACGTGCATACGCCGCTGTAGCCGCTGTAGCCGCTTCGACTAGCCGACCCGCCACTTCGAAATTCGAGCGGCGGCAATCGGCTAAGGATAAAAACAATTTCCGTGTGCCTGTCTCTGAAGTTGCAAAACCACAGAGGCAGACGGTCCAGTGCGACGAGGATGGCTTCACAAAGGTGGTGAAGAGGAAGCCCACCAGCCGTAACCAGTGTGGCACAGCTCCGACAGGACCGAACTTCCTGCTGCGTCCGGCCGTACCGACGACGTTGATGTACCTGTCGCGGCTGCATTACTCCACGAAGTCTGAGGAGATAGTGGAGTATATCAGGCATAAAACCAAATACACCCTGAGGATCGAGCGGTTGGAGTCTCGCCGCAACGTGAACTTCAATTCGTTTGTGGTGAGAATACCGACCGAACATCTTTCGACCTTCATGAAAGAGGAATTTTGGCTGAAGGGTGTCATATATCGGCGATTCCGCGGCCGGTTACCTGACACCAGATTGCGCCACACGTCGCCGATAAGGGAAATCGTGTAAATTAGTTTTTATTATTATATTGTATGTATGTTTGTTTTAAAGTATATATAATATAGGAGTATTTTGTTTTTATATTGTTATGTATGTTAGTCTATAAGGTATGTATACATGGGTCTTTGTTACCTGATATAAATAAATAAATAAAATAAATTCCCCGAGCTCGCCTCAAAAGCCGTAAAAGTTTCCTGCGCACCACAAAGTCTACGGGTGACTACCCAAATGTACCAGGTTGCGATTTACGGTGGCCCGTGTGGAAGCCCTCAAATCGACTTCGCACTCAGAAGGCTGCACAGAAAAGATGTGTAAATGGGGTTTCAGCGATGCTAGTCTCTAACTCAATGTGACTGCGGTGCCCCAACACAGTCCGCGCAGCACTTACTCTTATGCCCCTTGTGCCCTAATAATACCTCGTTACTTTGACTTTGTTCGAGGGAAGATCTCTTCGCGGCCACGAACAACGCAGTGAAAAGGTAGCAACATACTATTCAAAGTCAATATAGTCCTAAACTATAAGAAGTATCAACACGATAAGAAGAATTGAGAGGTCATCGGTTAGAATCCCTATAATGTCATGCATCTGTGACGTCAGAGTGTTTTTTCCCATACTGAATCGGTTCTTTTGCGCGAGTCGGCAGGGCCACTGGCTTTGTCGTGGTGAATGTTCACTGATCCCACGGCGCCGACTCAACCGGCGAGAGGGAAACCCGGGGGGGTTTTAGTGGGGTAGGCCCTCCAGTCTGGAGGGAGAGTCCCCACATAACCCCTGAGTCTCCCTGGGCTCAGGGGTATCCATAAAGATTTCCCCCCCGTCAAAAAAAAAAAAAAGGGGCCACTGGCTTTACTTTGGAATTTACTTTTTTACAAACGAATTTAAAACCATTGGAAAAATGTATATTGTATACCCGCTCATGCGATACATGCAGCCGTAGACGCATACCACACCTAGAGGTGCCGGTGATAATTTTATACCGATTTATCGGATATCGAAGTTATAACAGGTAAAAGAACTAATATTAATTGCTATTTCGGTAACTACTCTAGCAAACCATAAAGTTTTTAATGCCTGGGTCTGTCCTTTAAAAAAAATAAACAACTTCAAAAATACGTCACGACAATCGTGTGTGTTATTGTTTGGGCTGGTGATTTCGGTGTTTATTTATTGAAAACATACCGTAAGTAGCGTTTTTTAAGTTTACCCTGAACATAAATGTTTATAAACTATACTTTAAGGAGTAATTTCATGGTAAACGTTAGAACCACTAAACGGAATATTATTATATTTATCCAAGTACACCAAAAATTTTATTAGTGCTTTTTAAGTGCAGGATTTGCGGGGTATATACTGCATTTTATTTGAGATTTGTTGTTGGTAGTACGGAGGGTATTTATTAGCAATGCAGAATACAGAATATAAACTTGTATTTAAACTGAATTCTTTTCTAATTTGCGAAACCAAATAGCCGCCATTTTGCGGTAGGAGGAGCGCATCGCGTGAGCGGTTATATACGTGTTCTAATTATTTCTGTTAATAATTTAAAAAATCATTGGTATATGTAAAGCACCTATTGAATACTGCGGATTTCTTGTAAAATTTCGAAGTAAGTTTGTGTTTTGTTTCTATCGTGAAAATTCTTTGGAATCGTGTTTTCACCATGTATATGCTCAATTTTACTATAATGTATTTTTTCCAAAGTCATTGATACACTGTAATGCGGAATCCACCAAAGCCACGTGAGGTGACTCTTAATTTATAACTTATCTGAGAATATTTAGTAGCAATACCTCTCGCTATCGCTGAACGAAACTGCATACATTGTTATGACAATAGTTTTAACAAGTAGTATGCATATCTCCTTTTTTCTGATTTGACCTCGTATAAAAATTATTTCCCTTCGGGTGACCTTGAGCTTTCTTATGAATCACATAGTGAGAAGGTCACTTATTACCAATACAAAATGACTACACAAGATTGATTACTAATGGTAAATATAGAGTTAATCACTCATTATGATCCATTCAATTGTGTCCCTTATCTCGTTGCAAACACCTAGTGTTGTAAAAATGTTTCCTTGAGTCAAGTTTGTTTTTCGGGAAGTTTTACCGGACCCAATGTGGCGTGTCAAAAATGTGAGCAGAATTCCTAACAAACATAAAATGGAAGTATGTGAGGATAGATACGAATGGAACAAAGAAAAGTAAGTAAAGATCAAAGCGAATTGATGTGAGCTCCACCCATCGGACAGGACCTCCTAACTCCTAACAAATGGATGTTACAAGCTTTCTATTGAATACCGCTTTAAACGCAAATTTGATCTTTGCAAGGATTGATAACGTCCTTCACTGACGTTGACGTTGAAGGAGGAGAACAAGCTCTTAGTGGCGGAGAGGAACAGGAAGATTCTGGGGCCAACTAGGGAAGAAGATGGTACCTAGCGAATGGGGAAAAATCTGGAGATCGAATATTTGAGAAAGGAGTCTATCGTCATGGGAGAGACCAAATCAGTCAGACTTCACTGGCTTGGCCACGTCAAGAGGATGGGAGATGATCGCGCTGTCAAGAGAGCACATCTGGGGCAACCGTCAGGCAGAAAACCGGTTGGACGTCCTAGATATCGCTGCATCGACCAAGTCCACAAATACCTATATGAGCTTCGAATAGCCGACTGGCAACAAGCGGCACAGAAGAGAAAAGAGTGGCACACCTCAGTGTCGGAGGCCAAGATTCATTTCGGGTCGTTGAGCCAGCGAAGTAAGTAAGGATTTGATAAAAGCTGTTGTAGTCTAGTAGGAGGTGGTGGCTTTTTAATCGTACGATTCGAATCCTTGTGGCGATATGTACTTATGAATTCAATTCTTAAATCGAAGAAGCGTCGATGCCTTTTGTGGACGCTACATGCAACGTCCCACCTGGCCGAGTTGGCTGCGGAGTGTGCGGCAAAATAGAAACATGCCAAGTATAGTGAGTACCTTAGAGCCGATGTACAGTGTAGTACCAATTGCAGTGTAGACAGGCGGGGACTTGGGAATTCATCAGAGAATTGGGTCCATGGCTTGGAGATAGAGCCTGTGATCCATGCTCTGGATCTTACCTAGTGCAAAAAATTTCGTTGGCCACTCAGAGCGGTAATGCTGCTAGTATTATGGGGACGTTTGAACCAGCAACGATTTCGAGCGGTCCTTTTTCATTCTAATAGTTAAATGAAAATAACTAAATCTTGCAAATTGCATTGTTGATTTTTATGTGACGAAGCCTGTCGCCGTTGTATATTTGTGACCACCTGACGAAGTCTACGTTGCGGATTGACATTTGTAATTAATTTAGTTTTTGAACGAATAAAATGTAGTTAAATATTTACACTAAAAAAAAATTGTAAGTTGTAGTTCCCCCGTGGCAAACCGTGGCAAACATGAACGGCACGGCCCTAACAAATTT
The DNA here is from genome assembly GCF_003589595.1 of Hyposmocoma kahamanoa. Taxonomy (NCBI): domain Eukaryota; kingdom Metazoa; phylum Arthropoda; class Insecta; order Lepidoptera; family Cosmopterigidae; genus Hyposmocoma; species Hyposmocoma kahamanoa. The sequence goes on from NW_020655154.1 coordinate 7,326, forward strand.
CTGTTGCCACTTGGTTTTAAGGATTTTTTAATGGCATACTTACTTTTCTAGATCACGAATTAAATAACGTCAGTACAGAGCACTAAAAAACCGACCTCAGAAGTACGTGAAATTACATCTATTTGCCAAGTTTTATTGAAATATCCCCTTGTTGGCCACTGTACAGGACTTGACACAGGAGGTAATAAAAATCGGTTCTCACTACTCAAAGTGTATTGAGAGAGAAAAACGACTTGAATTGGAGAATTGCAAAACCAACCATTAAAATAATTGCTCTTTAAGTAAAATTTAGGCGCTATTTATAAAAATGAATGTTCATGCGTGATCAGCCACCCTTAGAGATGGATGATTTTCTTCAAAATGAAATGGAACCACTATGAAGGTACCTTCTTTCCAACAAAAAAAAGAATCATGGAAATCGGTTCACAAGTACCGGAGTTATCGCGTAACACACATATAAAAAAAACATCCAGTCCAATTGAGACCCTCCCCTTTTTTTGAAATCGTTTAAAAATTGACTTTATTTCCAAATTGGATTCAAAAGTTACAAAGTCAACAGAAAAAAGAAAAATGAATGGTCGAATTGAGAACCTCCTCCTTTTTTGAAGTCGTTTGAGAAGTCGGACGTATGTCAGTTTTAAGGAAATATCGATCACACATCACGTGTACTTGCAATGCCTGACATTGTGACCGGCGCGCGGCCTAAACTCAGTAATTATTCCGTTTAGGCTGCACCGAACACAAAAAAATCCAAAATAGAGGAAAGTAATGAAATAAACATAGCGAAAAAACTTATATAATACAAATACGACCAAAAACAGAACTATAAAATTAATTTTTTGAACAATTTTGAAAATTGTAGCTGGCGACGAACATGTTTATTAGCAGTAGAGCTCCTTGTAAAAGAGTTCGCCTAGGGTAGTACTGCTACCTTACCTATTTCTACCGCCAAGCAGTAATGTCAGCATTACTGTGTTCCGGTGTTGAAGGGTAAGGGTCCTGGTGAAATTACAGGCACATGGGACTTGTCAACTTATGTCTCAGGGTGACGGGCGCAGTGGCAGTGTCCCTCAGATCTTTGCGATTTAAAGCTCTGAGTGGCACTGCAACTGTTATGTACAGGCGTGTAGCTTACCATCAGGCGCACGACTTGTTCGTCCTGTCACATATTATTTAAAAAAAAAAGTTAATTATTGTCGCTTACAGACAATTCACGTCTCCGGATTCCCATTGGGATAGAAAGGGACTCTCGATCGCTACTATACACATACCAAGCAAACCTCTCTTGCTTTACTTCATTTCATTTTACACAAGCCTTACTATTCTCCTCACTCCTTTTCAAGAACATTCTCGAACGATTGAGAACGTCCTTGGTGGGCATCATCTTCCAATATTCCCTTGCCTTCAATTCTATAAGTTAACACGTCACAATAAACTTGCTCTTTATTATAAGTTAGAACTTTCCGACAAGTTCAATATTAAACAAGTTTTCTCTTCATACAGTTGATATACTGTGGCCAATCTACGATGAACTCTAATCGAAAATTAAATTTAATGAATATGAGCGGTTAATAGTTAAGGGATATTTATTAAATTATTTTATTTACAGAAATATTTGCAGTGAAATTGAAATTAATAATGACGTAAAACGGTCTTCTGCTGAGGACATGGTGAAGGTCATAGGGAGCCGTTGGGTGCAGTTAACCCAGGACCATGTTTCAAATGGCCTAAATTCAGACTTAGATGTCGTCGTGAAGGTTTTATCATCTTTATGAATGTCTTATCAACTCTACGCCACATAACTTATTATAAGACAAAATTTGTAAAACCTAGTGTTATGTTAATTGTTTCATCATCATCAGCCTATCACAGTCCTCTGCTGGACATACACCCTTCCCAATTTCGCCCGGTCCTGAGCTTGTCGCATCCATTTGCTGCCAGCAGCCTTTCGCAAATCGCCAATCCACCTGACCAGAGGGCGTTCTATATTATATTTGCCAAGTTGTCGTCGTCTTCACTCAAGAACTCGCTTCCCCCATCGGTTATTGGCTCTTTGGTAGATATGGCTACTTCACTGCCACTTCAGACAGCAGCTATATAGACGACCTTGATCCTCTGTCGGATAACCTCATTTGGAATCTTATCGTTCAGAGGAATTCCGAGCATAGCTCTTTCCATAGTTCGTTGAACGACTATTACATGATGGACTAGCTGTATGGTGAGTGTCCACGTTTCGGGTCCGTATATCATAACGGGTAGAACGCACCGATCGAAAAACTTTGATTTCAAACTTTGTGGAATGTGGTGACGACAGGACCCGACATAGTTTTCGAAATGATGCTGTCCAACCAAGCTGAAACCTCCTTTTGGCTTTCTTCCCGATGTTGTTTCTCGCAGTATCTGGTCGGGTCCAGCAGCACCATGAATGATTGTAGAACTTGAAAATGAGATATGAACATATATTTGCAGCAGCGAGATTGACTTATATTCCACATCAAAATAAAATTGGACTGTGATTACTGATGCGATAGTCCACAAACCGAAGTGTTAACAAAAACAAGCGATGTGGCACCTATTTTATATTGCAAATTAAAATGCAATGTTAACCACAAATCTAAAACCGCAGTCAATTTTCAACGTTGAATACGAAATATTGTTTTATGGCGACGTGTGCTTCGCCACCTATAATTGCACAAGCAATAGACGAAATAATTATGGTAAAAAAATATTAACCATCATTTGAAGTTATGTTGAAGATGCTTCTGTTTTTGGACTTTGATATTTTTAGAATGGCACCAGTATAAATAGAATGTTAGATAATTAATTAATTGCTCAGAGATCAGACTGCAGAAATAGCTGTAGGAGTTAAAGGTTTACGCTAAAGAGGACGAAGAAAAGAAATAAACCTTATCACTCACTGACCTTTGAGCTTTTCCTAATGCTTTATAGTATATAAATTCAAAAACAATGTCAGCAAATTACACTCGAAATGGTAATTTTTTACAGACTACAAGACTATGCCGTCATAAAGCGAAATTTCCTTGAGAAGTATGAATAAGAAATTCTAGGGTTGACACTTTGTAAATAGACACTGTTTAAATATCCTAGATAGAAACAATCCGAAAGAGCAGTCCAGAAGATGTGTTAATAAAATATTTACTTTTAACGACAATTTTAACTCTTGTAAATGACATTTAAACCTGAAACATTTCAGGTTTAGGAACGCTTTATAGGTTCCATGATCACGGCTCATCATGGGACCTGTAAGGGATAAAAAACGATTGTTTAAGAACCTAAGAACTCGATATACATTACATTTCCTTAAATGTACTGTGTTATTAGAGCAAGAATGTTTATAGAACTGACGTTTATAGAAGTGTTTACTTTGTGTGGCACTTGTGCCAACAGTTCGCGGAGTTCCGCAAACTTGAGGTCAGTCCACCATTTGGTTTATACGTTATGGTCGAGGTTTTGCGCAAAATCATTGCGCAAAACCTCGAAAATGTTTAATAAAAATGCTTTATTTCGCTACTTTGGAGTGTAAAAATGATAGACGCACTTGTAATATTACGTATTGTGGTGTTTCGTATAGTATATGTATAAGTATTATTTATTTAATTTTAATACATTTTCATTTCTTTGTTTATCGTAATCACTTTTGTTACAAGAAACGAAAGTAAACCTTATACCGCTGCTATAATTTTGTCGTCGTTGAAATTTAAATATAAAATCATAACAAAATCAATTGCAATAATAGGCATTGATGGTATTGCATTCAACGACATACAGGGTAAAAATTAAATTATATTGACAGTATAAAATTTATTATTTCTTTTAAAAACTTGAATTGTGACCAATCATCAAGATTTCATAGTTTTTAAATGATGAATGTGTAACTTTTGCCAAAACGGTTCTACGAGTAATCGAGGCTTAACGCACTTCCATTGCCTTTTTCTTTCGTGGCTAGTAACCAGGACTACAATCAGTTGAGAATAGGTCGTTCCTTAAATAGGTCCTTCATCCTCTTAATCTAGCACCGAGAGTGCTAGCCGCTGATCACCTAGTATTACACAAATGATTAACACTGCCGTGATTGTTACACGAGCAGCTTAGGTATTTATAGTCTTGACAGAAAAGAACTGCTTTGGTACAATTACGCCTCATGAGCATACGTCATACGTCAAGTCTCCTTAATACACAAAGGGTGCAAATTTCAAATAAGTGCACATTTGACCTCCATGTTACCTGATGGAAAGTGACAATGAGGCCCAACGATGAGGCATGCATACCTAAATAATGTCTATCCAATCACGCCTTGAAAAGCGCCAACTTATAATATTTTTAGAATTTCACTCCACAGCCATTTGACACAGCACCAATATACCTACACCAAAAGGTATTTTTTCCAACGTAAAGTACTTAGCAATCTGTATATACGTTTTTCAAAGGAGAAATGTATTCGTGGCTCAATTAGACCCATTTATCCTAATTGAGCTACATATATATATATCACAGGTCAATTAGGCCCATTTATACGCCAAACGGGGCAGAGAGCAGATATTTTTCAACAACCAAAAAGGATTTCGTTAATTTCACTAAGCTTAGAAAGTCAAACGCTAAAATAACGACATTCTATTGGTTGTCTGATCTCCACGTCTCCCTTCATGTTTTCTTTCGTCTAATGTGCTTTACAAGAAAACAACATTCTTATAAACACTGAATGATCATATATGGGCTGTATTATAAACAGCGAAATTCGTTACTCGCTTCACATGTCAAAGGGTCTGTGTCGTTTGCGTTTGTAAATTTGGAATTAATTTTAACTTTACAGTTATTCATTCCGTTAGTTTTCACGGAGGAAATGACTTTACTTTTGTATTGGTATATATAATTTGGCATAAGAGAAATCAAGATACATGTTGCCGGGAGCTGGTCTCCTTTAAAGAAACTTTACACATCCGGTGTGCAGATTTCATCGTTACCGTCTCCTTCATTGTCTGTTCACTGTATTTGAAACTACAGTACCATTGTAGCCAAGCCTTAGAAAAATTAGTATGCAGAAGGCTTAGTCCACAAGATTTGTTGTAAGAGATGATAAAAGAGGAAAGGAAGGCTGTAGCAAATAATAAAATGAAATAAAAAAGGTACAATTATTATAAAACACTCCCTATAAAACTACGTAGCACAATAATCGCCCTTAAGAACCTATAGAACAATATAATTTTAATAGTAATCGACGTGAAGTTTAACAATAAGGCCATGAAAGTGATTTGTCATTTATGGACACGTCCTCTCGTTTTCAAAAAAAAATGTGGGAATGACGACGGATCGAAGAAACATAAGGATAGCAGGATCCAGAAAAGGTGACGATAAAAGCAAGATGACGATTAGAGGTCAGCATAACTACAGTACAAGCGCCATCTCGTCTTCTCGTCACTGAATTACAGTGATTGATTATGGCCCTCTCAGAGAATATGACCCGTGATTTTCAGCAGGTAATATATATATTAATGCAAAAGGACGAATTTAAGAATAACCATTAGTGTTGAAGAGATCATATTAAGGTTTTCTCCATTTCTCTACTCCAATTCCAATACAATACAGAGTTACCTTTGCTGTACCTATCTTTCTGGACGCAATTCATAGCACCAGCAATATATCATCGTCTTTATTACGAATGGACAAGGAAGCGCGGCCACCATACCTATTTCTGCCACCAAGCAGTAATGTAAGTATCCTTGAGACATTTTCCACGTATAAAAAAATTCTATAGCTTGTACAACCCACCACGGTCCGGCTTTCTTAATAAACGATTACTTCCAGATACCTTGCCTGTACTATTGAGTAGGACCATTGTGCGCATAATGTATCATATTAACGATACCCGAGTCCCCAATCCTATCCATCATTACGGTTAGATAAAATATGTTCCACGTAAATAGTTCTCATCAAGGCCCATACGTTACACACTGAATATATAACATTCATGAGACTTTAAGTTTATTAAGGGACCATTCCCTACGGTGCTATATATGGCATTCATTTTGACAGCGAAATATGCGTATAACCCGTCTCCTTCTCGATTATTAATTCGACCCTTGGGAGATATTTGCGAAATGAAAACCAATGAAATATTAATAACAATGTCATCATTGAACTAATCAAACGTCTCTGGATTTGATGGTTATTAATCGTGGTTTACGCTGCTGTGGTTTCTTCTTTCTCTTTTTTATGCTTAGTTAACCCGTTCATAGACAGTACCGCACTCTTTTGGTGAAATTACTTTCGCTATAATTGAAATTAGTTTCAGATCTTTGTTGATCTCGTTCTATTTACAGGTGTAAACGGTACTGCCATTGTTATGGACAGGGTGTCGCTTACCATCAGGCGATCGACTTGGTCGTACCTTCATTTGGTATCATAAAAAACTCCAAAATGTCACTACTTTTCTTTGTGCCGTAGTGGTTAAATTGATTAACCAGTACAACACAAATTTGAACCCGTCAATTCTTGTATAAAAAAGCACGGGTATGATAGTAGTAGAATGATTACCGTTGTGTCATATTACATTAGTACAACATACGCATTACATATAAAATATTTGGTTAAAACTTACTTTTGCTGTTGCAAAGCTCAATAACACTTAGGTATACTTGTATCATCTTACACAAACACATCGTATTCCACCGTACTATCTTAAAGTAACGTCCATAAACTGGACTTAGTTCTCCTAGACTTTTCAACATATTTGTGAATCAGCTGATCGGTGAGCTCAGAAGCACAAATGTTGGCTGTCGAATGGACAATATTAGTATTAATAATATCGGTTACGCTGATGACATGGTGCTGCTGAGCCCATCGATCAGAGATCTGAGAAGGATGCTGAATGTGTGTGAAACTTATGCCGTGAGGCATGGATGAAGGTACAATGAAAAGAAGAGTGATTTTCTTGTTTTTAAATATAAAGACCTAAATAATATTCCACCGCTTCTTCTAAATGGTGTACCCTTGACTCGTGTCTCTCGGTTTAAGTACCTAGGACACATTATTAGTGAAAATTTTGGAGATGATGATGATGTTCAGAGGGAGCGCAGGGCGTTGTCGGTACGCGGTAAAATGTTGACACAGGTTTCCAAGGTGCTCTGTAAATGTAAAAATAACTCTTTTCAGAGCTTACTGCCAGAATTTTTTTCCGCTCACGCGATGCGCTCATCCTACCGCAAGATGGCGGCTATTTGGTTTCGCAAATTAGAAAAGCATTCAGTTTAAATACAAGGTTTAATAAATAAAAATCATTATCTATATGATTTTATACCGATTTATCGGATATCGAAGTTATAACAGGTAAAAGAACTAATACTAATTGCTATTTCGGTAACTACTCTAGCAAACCATAAAGTTTTTAATGCCTGGATGTGTCCTTTAAAAAAATAAACAACTTCAAAAATACGTCACGACAATCGTGAGTGTTATTGTTTGGGCTGGTGATTTCGGTGTTTATTTATTGAAAACATACCGTAAGTAGCGTTTTTTAAGTTTACCCTGAATATAAATTTTTATAAACTATACTTTAAGGAGTAATTTCATGGTAAACGTTAGACCCACTCAAACGGAATATTATCATATTTATCCAAGTACACCAAAATTTTCATTAGTGCTTTTTAAGTGCAGGATTTGCGGTGTATTACTGCATTATATTTGAGATGTTTTTGTTGGTAGTACGGAGGGTATTTATTTAGCAGTGCAGAATAATAATTTTTATTTATAAAAACTTGTATTTAAACTGAATGCTTTTCTAATTTGCGAAACCAAACAGCCGCCATTTTGCGGTAGGAGAAGCGCATCGCGTGAGCGGATAATATCTCAGTTTCTAGAATGTACACAAATAGGACATAAATCGCGCGTATTTCGTACCCTTGTTGTAAAGGAATAAATAACGCTGTCTACGTGTGCGTCTATGACACCGGTGATACAGGGTTTCCCTAGAGCGGGGCTATGAGTGAGTACGTTATTTATTTATCATAACTGTTCTATTTAAGCGGACGCCATAGGTACTGCTAGAGCGATGAAGTTCTGAAACTGAGAAGCTGATGAAGCTGATGAAGAAACCGATGAAGTCCTGAGTTTTTTAATGGGAGAGACGGTATTCCCTGCCAGTGGCACAGTCGGCCGAGGTCAGGGACTCAGGTTCAAGAATCGGAGGCAATACGTGCCCTCTCGAGCAGGACCGATTTTTGCATTATTATTATAACCTACTGCTTTTGTTGCGTTCAAGAATGCTTTAATTCTAAAAGTAAAGAATTTATTTGACATTTGAAATATACATTAGTTGAGACGTTGACGAGACGTTGTAATTGAAATATTTCAATTACAACGTCTCGTGGTAAACCATGCCCATCGAGTA
>NW_020655155.1:0-11154 GCF_003589595.1 Hyposmocoma kahamanoa
TGTGACGTTTTCAAGTGTAAATTTATTTTACCTATGGAATAAATAATGCTTTGACTTTGACTTTGAAAAAAATTAGGCAGCCCAAAGAATAACAGAACCGACAACAGGTTTATAGATATCAACAGCTTGTTGAAAAACCTGACGTATACAGCGTCCTATAATATAATATCCAATAACGATAAAGACTATTCAATTACCTAGACAATAACAATTTACTGTCAGGTGCATACTGCAATTAAGTGTTAAAACTTTCACTACAACTACTAAACCTCGATTAGCTAATAACTGGGTGTTAGTAGCACAATCCACCGATTTTATTCAAACTTTCTAGACGTTTATAACGTTGTATCGGGTCTAGATTTCTTTGGAAATGTTGAATTTAGAAGTTAACATTTTATAGCAAATTGCCTTATAAGAAAGATATGGAATGGTTTTCCTATACTAATCTTACAAAAAAAAGGTTCCTTGACCGAATGTAAAAGGTTTCTACTAATTATTTCTTAATTAATTACTAAGTTGCTTTCGTAATTTCGTACCCTTGTGATCATCGTGAAAAGCTCTTTTATCACAGGAAATTCATAATAATAAAACAAAATACATTAAATAAGTTATGCACATGTGAAATTATAGCAGTAGGGCTTCTTGTTAGTTCGTCCAGTGAAGTAGTCATATAACACGCAACTGTCTCCAAGCAATAATGTGACCATTACTGCGTTCCGGTTTTCAAGGGCTTAGGGAAAGTGCTAGTGAAATTATAGGCACTTGAGACTTGTCAACTTGTGTCTCTCACTCAGATCAGATTGCAATTTAAAGCTCTGAGTGGCAATGCAACTGTACAATCTTTACTCCCATTCTCCTTCAAAGTTGTCATTTTGCAAATGTGGCCTTCTTACACCAAGGTTGTGATCTATTTCTTGGTCTTCCTGAGTTATTCTACCTCTGCAATACAGTAATGTAATATTGTAATATTGATTTTATGAGAAATAGTGGCCATTTGGCTGATTGATCATGATGATAATAGTTCTTTATATGGGTTTTAATTTAATTAACATTTCACATTAGAGTGACTAGGGGGAACGAAGATTTATTGCGAAGTGGACACTGGTTCTTTAATTTGATAGTTAGCCTGAAGGGACGTAATTTTATCTATTCGATACAAGGTGACCTTTTACGCTTTTTAATATTGAATTCTTCGATAACATATTAGTATTAGTAAATATTTGCTAAGAGTGTTTTTTTTTTCTGTTGCTGGTCTGTGAATCAGACTTATCATGTGAGAAAGTCTAGAGTCACTTTGCCTCAAGACTCTCGTGCGGACTAAAGGTGCTTTTCCACCGGCGAGGTGAGACGAAATGAACCGAGACGAGAATTAAATCTCACTTGCCTATTTCCACCAAAAACTGCCATTAATAGCTATCGCGAGCTCGCGGTTGATATTAATAGCTATCACAAGCTCGCTTGCGCTGGTACTGTGGATAGTGAACATACTGTGCTGTTCAGAACGTCTAGCGATAACCACGCGGTTGAGGTAACATGTCCCGTAAATTATTATTATTAAATATGTTCAATATTACACCAACAAATATTTCAATTCTTATTTCGCACATCCTCGACAATACAGACCATTTTCATCGAAGATGCGCTAGAAGAGAATTGAAATTTTGCCATATAAATTTCATTTCTCGTCTCGTCTTGCCGGTGAAAAAGCACCTTAAACTTAGTAATAATTTCTTATTGCTCAAAGTAAGCTTAGCCTCTTAACCTTTTTTGAACAGAGAATTTGCAACAAACTGTACAAATCGAATAAGATACAAATGTCTACAACATGGCAGGTCATTGACTTGTAGCGCTGGTCTTGGCTGTTGCAAAATAGTCCATCCATTGGAAATACAGTGCATAATTCTTATTTCACGATGTCCTGTAATGTTTGTGCAGTTTCTATGTCATTTTCGAGTCTTCATTTAAAAAACGCGAACCATCGAGCTAATTGCGCTGTTATGACATGGATAATATCCGGTACGCGTGGTTCGTTCTGTTTCACATAATGTCTTGTGCAGTGTGACGCAAGCGCACGAACGTGTTCGTTTACACAAAATGTTAGAAAATGTTAGTGGAAACCCGATACATCAGCATGTAACCGTCGTTCGGCACTTATTTTAGGCTTGTTTGTCAGAAAAGTGTAACTCATTATACATATCTTGTGTGTAACAAAGCCACATGTGATCATAAGTAGGAGTGCTTTTATCACAGAAAACATGTAAAAATAATACGAACTACATGAAACTTTATAACACTGATTTAAACGCAAAAGTTGTGGACTAATTTCGTACGTACAATCTTTAAAAATCTCTCCAGAAAAAAAATTATTGTGCAGATGGGGCTTTATTACACCAAAGGTGTGACATTTACGAAAACAAATTGGATTTGATTTATTAAGATATACGTTAAATTATATTTGTCTTCAAAGTCAAAGAATTATTTATTCCAAAGGTAAAATAAATTTACTCTTCAAAACGTCGTATTTTAAGCTACTGCTATTCAAATAAACTTAAATGCTATGGAATACACTTTGAATCAAATTTGTGTGGCATCTAGACCTATGTCGTCTATCCATACATCTTTATCTAACACGTAGTCTTCAATTTTGTAATATAACTTTTTAATTAAAATACTTTTAATGTAAGTTTTAAACTTAGGAAATGATAATTTTAATATATGCTCCGGAATGTTGTTGTAAAAATATGTACAGTTCCCGATAAAAGAATCGTTTACCTTAGTTATACGAAATCGTGGTACCATGAGTTTGGATTTAGTTCTAAGGTTAATTTTATGGATATCTTGTTTCTTAATGAAATGTAATATTTTTACGGATATTTTTACGGATATAGTCATGATAGCGGTTTCCCTAAACTTTTCTCTGAGAGAAACCAGAGAACCTAAACGGTACATAGTACTCGCTAGTTTTTGCAACACAAATATGGTTTATATGTCTGTCTCTTTACCCCACATGAGAAACCTATCACACCAGAATCTTAACCTAAAAAGCACTAAAACTCAGTTCTACATGAGATGCACAGTATAAGAAACATAGGTTCATTGACTACAATCATATAGCTAAAATGTCAGTACTTAACACAACATAGTCTACCAAGTCTTAATAATTCCCCTATTTGCATGGCAATGGTGATGGCGGCGACAACTCGCACGGTGATTAACGCGAAGTAGGCCGTCGCTACCGACTCTGCCAGCCGATTATCCGCTTCCACTCTGACAGCAGGCTGTATCAATTATATGACTTAGATCACAGACGTTAGGTGTAACTGGATGATGATAAGCAATAACATATCAACCAACATGATTATAGTTTTGCGTAAATGGCTCATAAAGATTTTTTCGTTGTTTGTAATAGTTTGTTCTAAAAATTATTTCGAAAATGAAAACTTTTGCTGTTGTCAACTCAGGAATAACGAATTCCTGTGATTTATTACTATAATCCCAACGACAACAAGCACACCAGCAAAAGCTTTCATTTTATAAGTAAATTTTGGAAGAATAGAACAAACAATCGAAAACAACGAAAAAATGTTTAAGAGCCATTTTCGCATAACTATGATCATGTTGGTTGACAAGTTATTGGTTATTAGCATCTAACTAGTGTTGGGCAACTGTGTAAAAAATTAGTGGTGGAAATTTTTCAGAAATGATTCAAAATATGGGTAAAAAAGTAAAAAATGATAAAAATGGATTTTTTCAGATTTTTTTTTATATGGATATTTTCCAATAAGGAAGTTAAAAAGACTTCCTTGGTGAAGCCTTTCCTTCTTCCATTATTTATGAACCTACACTAAAAATATAATCTTTTTTTTATATTACAATAGCTTATTACTGTTGACTAACGATATTGAGTGGATTACTGTACAGAGTTTACTATCAAAGTCATTTAAAGTCGTAATCATGTTACAGAATCAAAAAGTGGGACGTGATCATGAAATATCGTGCGTGTTATTGCATGACGATATACTATATCATATACATATACCTATATATATTAGATATTAAAAAACAAAGGTTTTTTTGAATAACGTTCTTGAATGATCTTTTAAAGATTAAGTGACAACTTCAAAGATCATTAGGAAAGTGAAGTAGGACAAGTCAACTACACTAGACTGATAACTTGTTTCCACTCGTAATCTTGCAAATGCGACAATTGCCTTATCTTCCACTCATTTCGTAAATTGTTCGTAGCGCCACCAACTATTTTTAGTCTTATTTATTTATCTGCATTGGCCTAAGGTCAACGTTTGTCAGTATTAAATTTTTTATTTGTAAACTGGACTTAAAATCTTTAGAGTAACAGTTTATATTTCTGATTTTTTTTATTTATAGCTGTCATTATGAGCACCGATCTGTGAAGTAATAATTTCTCAATTTAATTTTAATCAGGTTGTCTTTCACGAGTATATAAGCTAATGAAAAAAAGGTCTTACGAATTTTTGTCTACATACGCATATTTGTGAAAATATTCAATAGTTAGTGTTATGAAAACTTCTTTTAGCCGTATTTATGTCGATAACGAGACACTTTGTTGTGTCCTATAATCTCAAATGAACATTATCATGAACTTGGCAAAAATGGATAAATATTTACGCGCCCCCTTGATATTTCGGGCTTTATCTATTATTTATCTTCATGGATTTTTCGAGGTTTTAAAATGCTCATTTTCAATTTCATGCTTGCCCTGGAAGCTAATAAACCAACATATTACAGGTGCCATGGTCATGGCTGAGTCAGAACAAATATTCTCATTTTAGGCCTGAAAAAAAAAATAGATTCATTTCCAATATGTAACAATCGCAAAAACCTAAGAACTCGATTCATGCATACATTTTCACTTCATCCAACTAGAATATCTTGTTTGTATCGCCTGTCACTGAATCTCACTTGAGTACTCTCCAGTCGTATCTAAAAGACAACGATCTCCTCAATGGCCGCCAGTACGGATTTCGACGAGGGCGATTTATAGGGGATCTTCTTGTGTATGCCTCTTACCTGTAAAACGAGTCTACATAAGGTTATAAAGAAGCCTTTGCAATGTCTTAGGGCATTTCTAAAACCTTTGACAAGGTCTGGCACGCAAGCCTTTTAAGCAAGCTTCCTTCTTATGAACTTCCCATTGAGCTTTCCATTGGAACTCGGATTTCTTGAACGATCGTTCAACTTGAGTAATCTTAGAAGTTAGTCTATACACTCTTCCGAAACACCGAGGGATATATGCCATAGTTCCTCAGGGTTCCATACTGTTCGCAATTCTCTTTTCGCTGCATATTATTTAGGTAGATAGTGTAGTAGAATGTAAGTAGGGATTTTCATAACATCGTAGAAATTTATTAGAATATAATTATAAATAACCTACAGAGTAGGTACAAAATTGCCTTTTTAAAAACAAGTTCACGTTACAAAAAAGGTATTATGATAAAAGAACAAGATGATGATGATGGTCGTCAAGCTTGACACTTAAGATTTAGATTCAACTCTATTCCGCTTACGATAACAACGGTCCAAAGACCAAACTGTTAAGCTTGTGCGCTCTTCACTAAAAAATTCGATGTTCCTGTAGTAATACCTTTCTTGTAGCTTAAACTTGTTTTTAAAAAGCCATGTCCCATTTTGTACCTACCCTGCGATAAGTTTCTCCATTAACTCGACTCTAAAAGCCTGCTCGTTATTAAGATACTCCTTTACTTATTTCGTAACGATGACATTACTTAATTCTTTGAACTGGTTTATAGTATAAGTATTATTTTCTTATGCATAATAACTGTTTTATTCTTTTTGTCTTTGGTGAATACGTGTGACATATTCCGAGTATTGTAGAACGTTGTCGAATTATTGAATGAAGCCCATTATTTACCAAAGCAGAGTGGTTATATTCTAGCAACATACAGCGTTACTTCATGTAAGTTTAGCGAATATTTTTTTAATTTATTTATGATACCAAGTAACGAACGGGACGAACAACTCGTGAGCATGCCACCCAGAGATTTAAATCGCAAAGATATGAAGGGCACTGCCATTGCGAACGTCACCCTGAAGTATAAAATGAATTAAATTTTGAAATGAATCTATTTTTTTGACAAGTCCGATGTGCCTGTAATTTCCCCAGAACTCTTACCCGTCAAAACCGGAACGCAGTAAGGCTTGGCAGCAGAAACAGGCAAGGTGGCAGTACTTAAGACAAACTCTTTCACGAGGAGCTGTCTACCGAAAATGTCAAATTACTGAAATAATAACAACCTGGTCACAATCTGAAGAATTCCATGTATTAACACCAAATCAACAAAAGTCATCTGGGCACTATTCAAAATAATCAATATATAAAAAAAAGTTCATTTCTAAATTTATGATCAGCCGAGACTTTCTAGTGCCTAGTCAATCCTACTCACTGGACCAGACAGGCTACTAAATACTGTTGAACGTTGAAGAGCACCGCTTTTCGGTTTTGGGCATAAGAGTCGAGTTATAAATCCGAAATTATTTATACGGTGTTAATTTTTCAAAATATTTTTCCATAATACTTTGAATTTAGGATTTAATAGATTGGACTAATAGATTAATTGTTCCAAAAATATAATTTTACCTAAAAATATTTTTTTTCAATTCCAATGAGCCAACACTACCCAATAATGACATTAGCTAATGT
This sequence comes from Hyposmocoma kahamanoa, assembly GCF_003589595.1. Lineage (NCBI taxonomy): Eukaryota > Metazoa > Arthropoda > Insecta > Lepidoptera > Cosmopterigidae > Hyposmocoma > Hyposmocoma kahamanoa. The sequence goes on from NW_020655155.1 coordinate 6,701, forward strand.
ATTTCCCTTTGCAGGTTAACAGAGATAGTTAGTTCTTCACAATTTTCATGATTAAGCAATTATCGTAATTAAAATAACTGATAATCAACGTAATTAGGAACGTACTGGTAATGACGTTTTTTCTGTTTAGGTATATAACAAATAAACATAAGTATAACATACACCTGTTGTCGATGATAATGTAAAGGAAATCAATCAATCAATGAGGGTTATGTCAAGGCTGGTGGATTCTGGGGTACGCTCACTTTTTATTTGATAACGATGACAAATTTAATTATGTTTAATTTATAGACAGGCAAGGTATAAAAATACGATAAAAGCTTAAATAATAGAAACTAAAAGTAGGATTAAATTATATGAATAAATTTGGGTTCCCGCTGCAAGGTGCCCAAGATGCTGGCAGTGTTGTATAGCTATGCTAATACGTTAAGCAAGGTAGCTGCCGGCCCTTTGGTTTCCCAGGCAGTCTATATTTTTTTATAAAAAATTTGTAATATTGAAGAGCACCGGGACCCCCATAGGCCAAGAGTCCAAAGGGTACACATAGACAGTCGGACACTGCTCCGACGTGGCCAACTACAGTGCGAAGTACTTTGGAGTGCCGAGGTCACTCCCCGAAGTGTTGACAAAGAATGTTTATAAATTATGATGAGTAGTCATAAAAAAATTTTAAAAAACTACTTTTTTTACTTTAAAATGGCCAGTGAGTGATGCCACATCAGTCAAAAAATTTTTTGCGAAACGCGACCACTGTTGTTGCGAGTTTTTTTTACAGGGAGACAGTGCCGTAGTGCAGATAAAATGTGATCCACGAGATAATTGAATGTATTTAGGAACTTGAGACATGTAAGTGAACCTAGTACTGTTAGAATGGTTTACCTAGCACTCTGCCAACCACTTTTGACTTATTGTGTCTCAGTATGGGGTGGCGCATCCACTTCTATCCTTCTACCGCTGGAGAGAGCTCAGCGACTGATACTGAAGGTTAGCCTTTTCTTACCGCGACTACACCCAACTAGTGATCTGTACAAGGCGGCTAATGTCCTGTCCGTACGCCAACTATTTATACAGCACGTGATCTTACTGAAACATTCCAAATTGTCTTTCGACCCGACGCACATGAACAAAAGAAGGAAATATATGGTGTGCTTCACGGGAATCTTCCGAAGTCAGTTTGCTGGGAGATTTTTTTGCTTCCTTGGGAGCTACTTATATAATAAAATAAATCGAGTTCTTAACTTGTACCCAGCTACAAAAAATGAATGCAAAACTAAGATCACAGAATGGTTGCTGAATCTCGATTATCGAGCCACGGAAGACCTCCTTTCTATTCAAGCATAGTGACATGTAATGACGTGTGTCACTGAGATAATAATATTTTTAAATTTGCTGCAATGTGGTACAAAATATTTTTGTGGTACAGGGTCATTTAATCACAGGTGTTAACACATATACTTATATACAATAAAAAAGACAACACAAACACACACACAAACACACACATACATACACACAATTACTTACACATACTCACATTCGCACATATTCACACCATCCGTACTCACACATTCATTATAAATTACTATTTTACTTTATTTTTATTGTTTTTCTCGGTTTAATTTCTACTTTAATCATTAAGAGTTATACACTAAGTTCATCCAATATTTTAAATTTGTGTTTTATAATCAGATTTGCTGCAATCTTGATTTATTCTGTTAAGCTCAATCATGTCCGGAGGTGAGAGCCTGGAGATCCGTGACACAGGTCTATACCTAGTATGGACTCCAGCCTCTTACAAAGGTATTTCAGACATTTGTATATGTATATTCTCCTTAGCAGATTAGCCATAAGAATATAGTATTAATGGAACGCCTTTGTAAAGAGATAATAAAGATGATTATTATTATTATTATTAATTGAATGTTGGCTATACAAATATATCTCCCGTTCCGGGAATCCGGGAAACCGGACTCTCTGTGTGGTATATCAGCATGGTAACCGTTCGGTTGTGGAGGCAGCAATATTAAGTATGCAGTGAAATTTGATTAAGTGCTTTACGCTTTGCAAAAAGATGATTCTGCTTACACCAGCCAAATATGCAAAATCCCACAGTACATGTTAAATAAAACAAAATAATTGTTGCCTGGTAACAAAAATACCGATCCAGCGCGCCACTGGATTATATGTTCGTGGCGCTTGGTGCTGTTGTACTGTATGCGCCCGGTTGTAAAGAGGCTTCATTCGGCTCAAATTAGGCATTCGAAGGTTTTCGGAGCTCTAAATGCAAATTATGCGGTTATCAGCGGAAAAGTTTAGAGCTATAGCCCATTTAACTTTTTTACAATATTACTTTGAACTAAAATGACACTGAAGTATATAATTATTTTATAATTAGATGCTATTTTCATAAATATGAAATATGAAAAAAAAAATGAATACCTATTGTATTTGTTATGCAAGCCTGGAAAGTTGTTGTTTGACGCTTGTGCTTGTATTGAAACCTGAACAAGTAAAGGACCGTAAGATAGAATCCTGAGCGTAGCTAAGGTTTCAAGACACAAGACGCAAAACAACTTTGCTGTCGAGCGAAACACAAAACTTTTCACCTCACTATAGGGAGGAAAATGGTAGATAAAAAAAACAGTTGAACTATAACTAATCAGTTGTAATAAATAACATTAGTTATCGTTGTCAATTCAATGTCAACTATAATAATAAAATATTACCAATCGATTTATATTGCATAAAATAATGTACGACAAATCGCATACTTGAACGTGTCATTGTTTTGGTTTCATCGAAAGAAAAGGTTAGGTGCACCACAGTCCATCGTCAAGTTTGAAAATCTAAATACTTTTCCATACTCTCATGAAAAAAACGCTTTTGCGCGCAGATTTCTAATGAGAAAGAAAGCCTTTCGGAGCTAGTGAGGTGAAAAAAATATTTAACTCTTATTTATATGTATATATTTTTTATTACACACATTACACACAACCAAACACACACAAGACACTCAGATCCATTGTCATATAGTAAAATAACACTTATTTCAAGAGTTTTATAATTTTAATTTTTTGAATGGCAACAAAGGAAATAATATGCTAAATTATCAATGACAGTGACATATCGCCTAAGTGTTACACTTTTTGTAGGTCGTTGAACTACTTTTTGACTTTAGCGCTTCAGATCATCTCACATTTATATCTTATCTTTGGAACCAATCCGCGACTAACGGTGTACAAATGTTTGTCTACCAAGTTTGGAAATAAGCTTTATATACAATAATATGTAAATGGTATATATTTATATCCAGTTATTTTTGCCCATAGATTGAAATTGTGAATAACACAGGTCTAGTAGCGAGAGAGAGAGTGTGCTTTCATTACTTGCTCTAATATACAACAGCAACTGTTTGTGCTTGTTTTTGGCAGCCTGTGTGTGTGATGTCCTCCAGTTGTACCGTTGGGTTACCGGTATTTTGCATTTAAAGGTAGCCCAAATTGTGAACTAACATAGATTAAGTTGGTTCAAATCGTAAGTGTATCCTTAATCCATTAATATACTTATTGAAATCCATAACGGTTTTCTGTCCCTCTTAATTTCTTTTAAGATACGAAGGGACGAGACCAACAAGCGCTTCGTGGTCGCATGTCTGTCCAATTACAGTGGCACTCAGAGCTTTAAATCACATACGGATCTGAGGGCACTGATACTGTGCTCGGCACCCTGAGACATAAGTTGACAAGTCCTATGTGCCTGTCACCAGCACCCTTACCCTTCAAAACCGGAAAATAATAAACCTCATATTACTGCTTGGCGGCAGAAACAGGTAAGGTGGCAGTACTTCCCTGAACGAACCCTTTCACACGGAGCTAACTGCTACTAAATTCTTCATAATATAGGGCTGAAACCTTTGTCCAAGTTCAATGGACGTGAAAACAATCTTTGGAGATCTAAATTCGCGTATATTTGTGTTTTAAATCAACGTTTTCTGCTGTTAACAGGCACCATTTCGTTTCCCTTCTGGAGCAATCGCAAAAATCTTAGAACTCTATATCTATCCGAAGATTATTAAAAGATGTCCTCACTCACCCCGTACTTATCTGCCTACATCCTTTCGTACCGACTTATATATTTATCTACCTGATGAATTCCTCATTCTATTTACGTAGGTATGTACTTACGTCAAGGTAATGACGTAAGTGCACACGTAAATAGTTAGAAGGCGTACATCAGGTAAATAAATATATACCTAAGTCTTAAAAAATGCTAACGGTACGGAACACGGTGACATAGTATTGTGTATGAAATGAGCAATCCTAAATGACTTTCGAGGATATCATTTTGAAGCGATTCCGGAACAAACAAACAAAGAATAAATATAATGTTTTGGCGTTTGCGTCGGTCGCAAAGTAATAGGGGTTAAAGTATGAAATTGCCGATTTGTACTGAAA
>NW_020655156.1:0-10044 GCF_003589595.1 Hyposmocoma kahamanoa
CAATGCGTCGTATCATATCTTTATAAACTTAGAGTTTTGTGGCAAAAGGTTCAAAAAAGTTGATTGAAATAATTGCAAGTTGTATTTTGTCTAGTCTCCGTCATACTATTACCATTTGTACCATTGTATTAGATTATTTTATAATAAAATAAATTCAATTTATCTCATCTTACCAACCATACATATCGTCAAGCTGCGGGTAATAGTCGATCGTTGTGGTTTCATGTGTGTAGGGGTGCGTACAGATCTGGGGAATGCGCCGCAAATGCGCCTGTTTGCGAAATGCTCGCGAGCTGTTTAATAGCACGCGAGTAGCACGCGAATAGCAGACACGCAGCGTGTTCGCGACGCATTCGCCAGATCTGTACGCACCCTAATGAGTTGAGCTCACTAATAATGAACGAAACCTGCCTAAAGATTTTTTCATGCCAAGTGACGGGACAATATATATGATAACAAGACGTGCGCTTGGTGGTAAGCGACACGCCTCATACACGTCCATAACAGTTGCAGTGACAATAAAGCTTTAAGGCTATTTAACCATAAAGTTCAATATGCAATGCACAATATCAGTATAAAAATTCGCTTCCATTCCTTTCCACCGCAATATTAATTGACCTTAAATCACAAAGATCAGGGACCTTACCATGAACTCTTATTACGGTTCAGTTTAGGGTCTAAAATGAGATAGCGCTGCATGAAGTGTATATCACTATCCCGCTTTTTTGTCGTTACGAACCTATACTTTACTGTAATAAGAGTCTATGATAAGGCCCCTGAGGGATACTGCCACTGCGCCCGTTACCCTGGGATATAAGTTGACAAGTCCCATGTGCCTGCCAAAAGATGCCTGCAATAAAGGTGTACGAATCAATGATCTTAGATCATTGCTACGAACGGATAAAACCACCACGGTCAATGTAATTCTTATACTTACCAAATATTTTCTACGGGTAATCTTACGTAGTTTACATGGTAGAGCGAAATACATTTTTATAATGTGAATGTCGTATGAAAGTTTTATACTTTTTGAGTAACTTTTGTGAAAATTTTGATTACCCAAAGGGTGTAAAATCTTTTAAACAATCATTTCACTTTTCGAAGGAGTACCCCATTGACTCAACGAAGATTCTGATCTACAGAATTCTGTATTTCTAACGCGGCAAAATTGAAAAGGTAAAAATATGTAATAAATTTCTGAGTGACGCGACGTTAGGATAGTCATAGAAACTAAGTATAAAAAAAGGAAATGACAGACTCATTGTTTTGCATAAGTTTGTTATAAAAAGTTTGTATTTGACGAAACTATTTTTAACATAACTATCTTCCTTTTTATTTGGGCCTGCCGAGTATATACTCGTGTATATACGTAGAGCGCTGGAGCAAAAGCAGTAGAACAAAGGTTGTTCAATCTAGTTTTTAATAGAGTCATATTAACATGTTTAAGAATTTTAAAAACGATTGTGTTGATTTTACTTCCAGAGAATCTACAAATAACGCACACTCATAGCCCCACATTAGGGCAGCCCTGTATCGCGGGTGCCATGGACAGACACATAGGCAACAAATTACACTCAAACTCACTAGAAAAATAAATGTAAGCCACACAAATATTTCTCCCGAGGGTCCGGGAATCGAACTCGTGGCAGTCCAGCATAGTAACCGTTCGACCACGGAGGCAGTTAATCATACAAAGTAGGTCATTTATTATGTTGACGTAAAAATACGTGCAACAATAATGATACATTAATTAGCCGTTCTAGAACAGATATGATTATAATAAATGATACCTAACAATAATTATTCAAACGTAGTATTTGTCTATATATATTACGATGTCTATGGTACTGTTAAAACAGATTTGTTTGAGTAGATAATAAATACAAAAAAAATATATTAAAAAAAATTAAATTATGTTAACCGGTTAATTTCAAAGCGAGATCGAAAGAGTATATGAAATTATAAAAGTGGTTACAATTAACCGCTCACTGGGCCTTACAACTGTTATAGGTATATTACGATAAAAGCGGTCCAAAATATAATATATATAAGCTGTAGGATGTACATATACGGCAACAGGCCAAATATATAACTACAACACGTACATCGAGCCTGACATTTTGGGGTCGTTGCTTGAATTGCCACAGAAGGGTAGACTGACACACCCCATTATGGCGTGGTCCGGCCGATCGTGACGTCACACTGCCACTCCTCGTAAAAATCGCGTTGCTCAACCTTTTAAAAACTCTTATTAAAATTTTATTGTTTTAGTTCAATTAGTGTTGGACTTCCTGTTTTAAAATTATTACTCAATGGGTAGTATTTAACCGCTCACCAAAAAAGCAAGTTTTTCACAATCAAATATGCCACTTCCCCAACAAAAGTAAAGATTGCACATCAAAATATGTACATCAAAAGAATTAATTTAGCATTATGTACTAAAATTAATGCATAACATTTTATCTCAATGCATATCTAACATCTAAACACATATCTAATATTTCTGGCGTACAACGAACGTATGACCACAAATTTATGAGAAAGAACATACCTAGTTCACTAAAAGGTACATCAGCCTATTGGAATTAGACGTGAGCGCCGATAATAGACCAACCGGCGGCGACGCGCCGACAAAAAAGTGTCGGTGGCGGCGCGAGTGGGACCTTAAAACGAATTTGTATATCGGTGTTTGTGTTTACAAAAACCGTTATACATATACTGTATCAAAGGAAAAAATAAAATAACGTATTTTCTATAGTAATCAAATTTTTATCACTTCTCACACGCCTACGCCTGTACCGCCTCTCACTTGAGACTGCTGTAGTTCCCGGGTCGTGGAAGCTTGCATACATGCAGCCTGTGCCGAAAACGGGATGCAGAGCTATATATACAACTATACACCTATCTCAGTCACTTCCATACTCCTCTGCAAGACTATGGAACGTTTATTCAACAACCGTCTCTTGTCGTACCCTGAAGACAACGACCTCCTCAATGATCGCCAGTACGGATTCCGATGAGGGCGATCAACAGGGGATCGTCTTATGTATGCCTGTCACATATGGAGCGAGGCTATAGAAAAGCAAGGTGAAGCACTTAAAAAGTCTTTGCATATTTCTAAAGCCTTTGACAGGGTCTGGCACGCAAACCTTTTAAGTAAGCTTCCCTGTTATGGGCTTCCCACTTTGGAATTGGCCTTTCAGATTTCTTGAGCGAACGTTCGATTTGAGAGGTCTTAGAAAGCTACTTTTCCGAACATATGGCGATAGATTCCCCAGGGTGCCATACTGTCTGCAACTCTCTTTCTACTACATATCATAACATTATATTATACCATATTATGCCGTTGCGTATGCTGATGACAACACAGTTGTAGATAGGTACTTGACCAAAGCAAGGGTTAATGGAAAGGAAATTCAGTCTTGTCGAGAGTCTATCGTTAGCCGTTTGGATTTGACACTCAAGGCAGTCTCCGATTGAGGCGATGCCAATCTTGTCAAATTTAACGCTACCAAACGCATCCACAAAACGGAGTCCCTTTGAGCTGACTCCGACTTTTCGTGATATATCCATACTGGTAGCCGACTGTCTCCAGCTACTTGGAATGGAACTGTCGTCCAATTTGTACTTCGGCAGATACGTTGAATCCATGGCCAAACATGCAGCGAGGAAACTTGGGATCCTTTCCAGAGTGAGTCGTTACTTCACACCGGGACAGTTGCTTCAGCTATACCAAGTACAAATCCCGGTCGTGCATGAAGTACTGCTGCCATGGCTCTGCTACATACCAAGTGGCCACCTTGGATTCAATTGACAACAGTGCTAAGAAAATTATAGGTGACTCGGAATTAGTGGACGCGAAGCTGCGGAACCTTGAACACCGCCGTAAAGTTGCCAGCTTATCGGTATTTTACAGGATGTATCACGGAGAGTATGCGATAAATTACACGATTTAATTCCGCTTTCCCCTTTCCAACACTAGGTGTAGACTTGGGTGCCACCTTTATGTTGTGGATATTCCAGATTCGCACGAAGCGTTACGCTTCCACATTTATATGGTGAACGGCTATGGATTGGAATTCCCTGCCTGCAGACTTGTTCCCTGAACGTTATAACTTGGGCCTATTCATGGCGAAAGTGAATAGGCATTCATCCATCGTCGACCTCATCGTCACTTTCCAGCAGGTGAGATGGAGGTCAAATGACAATTGAACTTACATTTTATAAAAAAAAAAGTTTTATCTTAGAAAAGTAATTTTCTGGTGTCGCCATTTTCACATACACAATACAGAAGCGTGCATGTGCGTTCGATCGGAGCGCCTGATCGAACTGAACGGCGCGCCGATCGGCGGCGGCCGCGGCGCGAGGAAAAACGCGGCGGCGGCGGCGGCGCGCCGGCTCGGCGCTCATGTCTATTTGGAGTGAAACGCCATTTTCTTTGACATAATGGTATAATTGTACAATTTGTCCAAAACAATAAGATCAACAAAAAAAAATAATGGTATAATTGTACAATTTGTCCAAAACAATAAAATCAACAAAAAAAATTAAAATTGCACACAAACATTGCAACAAAGTCTAATGCTTAAAAATCGTAGTATTTTTTTTGTATTTGCAAGTAAAGGTTCAATGTAGTTCCAATAATAACATTCTTGTAAACCATTCACAAGAATTGTTTACAAGAAAATCAGCTCGAAACCTTAAAATACAAAAAGCAGAAAATAATTAAAAAAAAATTAAAATAACTTTTATTAACCTTTGCCTAGCAATGGGACATAATAGAATAGGTTAATAATTTATTTTTATAAAAAAGTTTTATTTAAAAAAAAACGGGTCTTGCTATCGCAGGACGACCACGCTTCCTTTTCTGTCCGATTAGAATATTTTTGGCGTCTGCTGGTGGTACCATATACATATAGGAGCCGGATTGCGAGCCCTATAACATGACTGTTTGCTTATGTGGTCTGTGCTGTTTACATTTATAGCTTTTGAAAAAATGGAGGCAGTTTCATTTGCATAGCGTTCTAGCTTGTTCTTTATTCGGGCATATTGTACCAGATTCAAGGTTGTATGCGAAAGATATAAAAAGTCCCGATTTCATTAAATTTTCAGTAAATCAGATGACATTTTTTAAATAATGTTATGCAATATGTGTTACTCGTTATATCATAAATATTTTTATTGTACGTGATTCATTGTATAAACGAAGATAATTTGTGGAACAACTTTTGAGAAAAATTGCGGTAATTTTGTTAAAAGAATTTTTATTTCGTTTACAGTTAATTTAAATTGATGTGCCATCAGTATTTTTGTTATGTAAACCATATTTTTGTTAATAAATGAATACTTTCGTTGTACACTGAGATATTAGCAGAGGTCTAGTTTGGATACATGTTTCTAAATTATTTTTGATACTAGTTGTTTTATTTGTAGTGAAATATTTCTTTAGATGTGAAAGTTATTTGAATAATGAACATAATTTTATATGTATTAAGTTTTCTGATATGCACTTAAATATTTCCCTTACTAAATCAGTTTTTGTTAGTCGTTACTGGAGATCCTCATGTAAATATTACATCGATTACCTCTCATATACTTCTTGTACTTTGGGAAGAGTATAAACTATTTAATTATTTTAAGATTTTAGTCTGACTACAGGTGTCGAAGGAACTACAGAAAAGCAGCAAAGCAATATAAATTTATAGTCTAAATAATCAAGAATCTCTAGTTTGCATGTTCTCTAAATTTCTTAAAGAATGCATACGGTCCAATTGCACTCTACATCTTTAAATATTTTAATATTAAAAAATTATTTAACAAGTTATTAACATCTTCCGCGTGTGTTGTATGTAGAACATTGAATTATAAAGATAAAAATAAAGGTTTGAGATCCACAAAACGAACTCCAGTCAACATACAGCTGTCAGATTACACCCCTTAACCGCACTGCCTGTCTATCCTGAATATACAAATTGAGGCACCAAAAGTCAGAGGTCAACGGAAATAAGTTCAGTCATTATATCTATCATACATTATGACAAGAGCCCAGTGTATGACAGGCACGTGGGAAATAGTTCTATATTTAGAGACAGCTTGATTTGTTAGTCTGGGCTATACGTTAAGCCTGAAGGTATTAGGGACACGCAAGCTTCACTTTTGTACGTAATTATGTTTTGCAATAATGATACGTCTGTTGTTACGTCTATAGATTGAGTACTTTTGGCTGGTAATTCCGCAACAGTTATATAAACACCTTCTAAGATTGCTAATTCGAAAGTAAGACAGGCATTTCAAATCATAAGAGCTAAGATATCTGTGAGCAACATAATAAAACATCTTGTGTAGCCGGGAAAATTTATATAAAGTTATACTAAAGAACTGTAAAGGAAATTTCACCCCACTTGTTTGTTTTGTTACTCCATATTGCAATGACAGTCACATTAGGTATAGTAGAGCTCTTTAGTAGCAGTAGCTTCTTGTGGAAAAGTTCGTCCAGAGAGGTACTGCCACCTTGGACTTGTCAACTTATATCTCAGGGTGACGGAAGCAGTAGCAGCGCCCCTCAAATCTTTGTTGTTCAAAGTTCCGAGTGGCACTGCAACTGGTAGGCACAGGCGTGTCGCTTACAACCAGGCGCACAGTTGTTCGTCCCGTCACTTGATATCATAAAAAAACACCGTAATAAATGTAATATTAGAGATAACTGGTAGATGATTTTGCCATCTTAGTCAGCGGAGACCACGGATCATGTAAAGGGACCAAAACGTTAAATATACGCGGTTTACATCAGAAAATATAATTTACATTTACAGTGTGTAACATACAATCGCGAAGACCTTAGAACTAAATATGCATTAGTATCGACTGATATTGATCAAGGTCTGTACAACGTTGCCCGACACTTTAATACAATAGCGGCTTTGTTCTGAAGTTAAAGGACATCACTGTATTATCCACAGTATGGAATTATCAGTTGTTTCGAAACAATTGCTATTTAAACCGATTGGGGTCTACTGAAAATCAGCGTCACAGTTTTTACTCAGATGTCACATCTTTAGTCGAATGTCGTATCTTAGTCGAATAAAGGAAGGATCCTTTTACATACGCCACAGTCACACACATGACATTTATTCAAATTGAGTTGATTATTTAAAATTGGATTATGTATGCTATGTTGCTCTTTTTTTGTTATTTTATTTTTTGTGTTACTTTTGCTTTGTCTTTTTTTATTTCTTTCTGTATATTTTGGTACAGTGGTGTTGTAATAAATGTATTCTATTCTAAATCCAGATAATATGCCAGACAACTATAGCAATTACTCGGTTTCAAAGTAGGAAGTTTCCTTTACAAATACGTGAGCATCGCAATCCACTCCCGAGGCACCCCATAACACCCAGACCAGAATCAATAAGAAAGGTTAATTTCCCAAAATGGTCGAACCGGGGACCTCCTCACCCAACGCCAACAGTACACAGAGGTTGTCAGATGTGTGGATATTTTTCCTGTATAGATGAGACAATGTGGATAACGACAACGGCAAATTTTTTTAAACATATTAAATCGAATATGAATTTTAATATCTGTCTTAATTTAACAAGGAAACGCAGCATTCTTATATAACATCAAACGAAAAACAGCTAAGAAACAGAAACAAAAACAAACTCTTTATCACAATTATTAATACAAAGATCGAACACCTAGAAAAAATTCCTTCGATCCGGCCGGATTCGAGCCGACGTCTTCTAGCACGTTGTAGGTAGCTATACCTACTAAGCCACGGAACGAACCAGCGGACCTCACGAATTTTTCTATGTGCTTGTTGTCGTGTCTTTGTATTTGGTTTTTCAACGACTTTTTAGTCGTAGCGCCATCTATGAGAATTCTACGAGTTTCGATTCGGCCGGATCAAGGATTTTTTTCTAAGTGTTCGATCTTTGTATTAATAAACAAAAAAAAACACAAATATTTAACAAAAACGGACAATAAACATTATGTCATATCATAACCTGATAATAGCACTTACATAAAGATATCAACCCAACCCAATAAATTAAAAGTATGAATAACTGTACATATTTATGTATATAAATAATTACCTGTGTTTGACTGCGTTGCATGTGATGGCAACCTTTAATTGACTCAACACTTGAGCATTACTTCGTTTAAATTGTATTATCAAAATTGTACGTATTAATTGTATGACTTGTTAAAAAAATAAAAAAAATTAAAAAAAATACCTGCGTCAACAGTCACGGATTACTCAATAAAATTAAATAAAATGTCTGTGAATTTACGCTTAAGCGCAATAACATTACAATTGGATATGTCAACATTGAGATCCAGACTGCTCAGCACACTATCCAAACCAACGTCATAAAGCAAACTATAGCTTGCTCTACAAAGAAAAAGACTATTTTGTCAATAATTTTTTAAGTTTATTCAATGTCACGATGTTTGACCACCACGATACACAATTATTTTTGTGAAATTACTCCACTACTTTGTTATAATTATTAATTTATTACAGATGGAATTGAACCAGCATCAAACCTGCCTGATATTTTGACTATGATTACTCCTTGCTAAGGGAACTATACATCTTATGAATAAAACCCTATAAATTACTTACATACATACATGTCATCACGCCTGTCTCTCCTCGCGGTATGCAGAGAACATGGACCTTCACCTACTACGCTCCTGACAAACCTCTTTCGCCTCCTGCACTCTCATCAGTCTCTTCATACATGCCCGTTTATTCTTGACATCCTCAATCTATTTTTTAAGATACTAAGTAAAGAGACGAAGAAGTCGTACGCCTGGTGGTAAGCGACACGCTTGTCCATAACAGTTGTACTATCATTCAGAGCTTTAAATCGCAAAGATCTGAGGGGCAATGTCACTGCGCCCTGAGACATAAGTTGAAAAGGCCCATGTGCCTGTAATTTCACCGTCACCCTTGCCCTTCAAAACCGGAACGCAGTAAGGTGGCAGTACTTCCCTGGACGAAATCTCTCACAAGGAGCTCTACTGCTACTAAATCTGATTGAGATATAACTCTTCCCACGCCTCAATCCACATTCGCTCTATGAATTTGTGCCGTTAGTCTACCAACACTCATTCTTTCTACATGACCAAACCATCGAAGCATCACCCTCTCCATCTCGGTCAATACATCATACACCACAACGCTCTATTACTCATCACAGTGTAATTTTATGCTCTTATCTATGGTATAATATTGCTTATATATGGTATATACTGCGTTTGTAAATAAATAGTTTCTATGCTACACTTATAAAAATCTGCTTATTGAATTCCACCAATGAATGTGTCGCACTGTATTTCACTCATGGCCTTGTCCATTATAATCACATATAAAATTGTATAGCTATACAATGATACAACTATTCGTTCCGAATTATGAAGAATTAGCAGATCAATTTTATGACATCGTGTTGCGTTGCGATTTAGCTTAAAAATAATTATATCACTTTGTAACAAATTTTAAAAAAGGTTTATCGTTTGACGGTATTGGTTTGTGTTTAATGGAGCAGCAAGTATGTGGAAAAGAGTAGCTATACCATTGAAATTTTGCTTTTGTGGCTATCACAGTGGTATTTACATAACTGCCTATTTACGTAGCTACATAGTGGTAATTGCATAATCTCGCAAATCTCCACATTTCTATGTTGTTTGTCATCAATTTGTAAAATTTTGGTTGAAATGTACCAAAGATTTGATATATTTCAACGTTTCGTACCACATTTCGTACGTTTACGTTTTCTGTATGGTACGCAAATTTCAACTTGTCGTCGTCCTGAGCGCAAAAGCGAAATTCTGCAGGGAAATAAAGGTTTTTTTTTTCATTTATGTTAGAACCAATTAGAAAATAATATTGATAACGCACAAACAAAAATCGTGTTACATTTAAAAAAAAATAGTTTCATTTCCTGTGTGTAATAATTGCAAAAACCTAAGAACTCGATGTGGCAAAATTATGATTGTCGTAATCATGATTTTGACATATCTTTATGTGATGGA
>NW_020655157.1:0-16993 GCF_003589595.1 Hyposmocoma kahamanoa
CACCCAAAAATGTATCATATTCTTTTTAAATTCATACATATAAATCACATTAAACTGTAAATATTATTAATGGACTAACACCATATTTAATACGCATGCATGTTTCTAACAACTTGTGATGTCTGATTTGTGGCGTCGCTTTTGTTCTAGGAATCAATTTGTGCAAAAATCTCTTCGATACTTCCTCTGACAAAATTCTAACACCCTCCATGACGTTTATGAAACTAGAAAACGGCCACTGACCGAATTGAGACTAAGAAGTCTGACAAGCCAACCATTAAGAAAAAAAACTAAATGGTTCCTTTCTATTTTGACTAAGGTGATTAACACACTGCACCGCACCACGCAACGGTGCGCGTGACGCGGAATCTCGCGCGCAGTGTCGGAGACATAGATCTGCGTCAACGCGCGGTTTAATATGCGCGAGGGCGGGAGCGGTCTAGCGGCCCCGCCCCACTTAAAGTACTCGCTTCGTAGTTGATCGCCGTAGTGATTGTACATGTAGTTGACAAGAATGGTCAATAATATACAACTCATTCAAGACGCTGCAGTTATATTGTCTTATTTGGTTTTTGTTTACTCAAATAAATAGACACCGAAGATAACATTCAACTTCATTACAAAGATTTAAGTCAGTGTGAAGATTAATTTTTCATCTACACACGTCGTCATCATCATCATCCACAGCCTGATTTCACCCACTGCTCGGTATAGGCCTCCCAAAGTTTGTGCCACCCACCACGGTCCCGCGCTAGCCGCATCCATTGACGCCCCGCGACGTGTACTATGTCGTCGACCCACCTTGCAAGAGGGCGCCCGAAGCTTCATTTGTCGTCGTCGGATCTCAATGTTAGGAACTCCGTCTACAAGGCTGAGCATGAGCATGAGCGTGAGCATGGTGCGCTCCATGGCCCTCTGTGCAACTCCTAACCTGTGTACAGTCTCCTGCGTGAACGTCCACCACCTTACGTCATGGTGGGCAGCACACTGATTAAAAAAGCAGGTCTTCAGACACTGTGGAACCTTATCTAATTTAAGGATGTCATCTAATTTGCTAAACGCAGCCCATCCCAGCTGAATTGTTTTTGAGATCTCTTTAGGCTGATGCTCTTTGCCAAAGAATATAACATGTCCGAGATAGACGTACTGATCAACTCTCTTCAGCCTCTCTTTTCCCACAGTGACAGTGGTATTTGAGGGACTGGAGAGAGTCGCTATAATTTTCGCCTTGGACATGTTCATCCCTAGGCCAACTCTCAAAGAAGCATAATAGAATTGTTCCAGCATCGTTTGGAGATCGTCGAAACTTTCTACAAATAGCACGAGATCGTCCGTGAATCTTAGGTGGGACAAATGGACACCATAGATGTTAATGCCGCGGTTATCCCATTTAAGAGTTTTTACGACATCCTAAAGTGCTGCTGTAATTTTGGGGAAATGGTATCTCCTTTTCTCACTCCTCACTGGATTAGAACGGGATTGGTTAAATCGTGAACTCGTACTTGCAGAGTGGCTGAACGGTAGAGCTCCCGGAGCACATCCACGTAGCGTGAATCGATTTGGCAGCGATGAAGAGCGTGGAACACGGCCCAATGCTCGACACTGTCGAAGGCATTCTCGTAATCGACGAAGGCCATGACAAGGGGCCGGTTGAATTTGTGACACTTTCCATCAGCTGATTTATCATGTGGTCGATGGTTGAGAAGCCGCTCCGAAAGCCAGCCTGCTCAATAGGCTGCGCTTCGTCAAGTTCACGGGTAAGCTGGATAGCCAAAATCTTTGTAAAAAGTTTATAAATCTGAGAAAGATTTCCTCCTGCTTTGAGTAGTTCGACTGAATCACCATCATCTCCAGGGGATTTATCCGCCTTCATTTTGGATAGAGAATTGGAGGTAAGTTTTCCGTGGTAAAGACTTTCGTCAGTAAATTGTCCCCTGTTAAATTCGGTTCTGCAGATGTAAATGCACATAAGCTCCTGTAAAACTCCTCGATAGTGGTTAGAATTTTTGCTCGGTCAATTATTAAATTGTTATCTTTGTCTCTAAGTTTTGAAATTTGATTTGTTCAGGAATTAGTTTTTCTACGGAATACTTTAGGGCCTTTAAACTGATTTAATATAACACACGTATGTCAACTGAATCCTTTGATTATTTGTTAGGGAAAATCCGAACGACAATTACTGGAATAGACACAAAATGATTTAAAATCCCTGCGGCTCGCCGCGCTCCGTCGCGGGGCGCGGTGCAGTGTGTTAATCGCCTAATAATAATGACAATGGAAAAATACCCTTTTGGGTTAAACAATTTATAAAACCATTTTAGAATCATTTTGTATCGTAAAATATTTTCAATTCAAAAATTACGAGAAAAGTTATGAGAAGGGTCACGGCCCATAGAAATTTACACGTCCCACTCCTAGCCACAGATCTTCTTCCAATCCAGGATTTAGAGCATAGTCCGGCTGGGCCAATGCGCTGGGCCAATGCGGGTTGAGAAATTCACACGGTTTATAGAATAGAATAGAATAGAATCCATTTGTTGCGTAACGCCACAACACAATAATACACAGTAAGAAATAAAAAGTAAAAAAGTAAAATAAAACAAAACTAAATTAAAACTAAAACAAACAGAAAATAGAATAACAAAAAAAAAACTAAATAAAATTAATTAAAATTATCTTCGTAATAAATAATTAAGAGACCACAAAGCTAGTCAACACTATTGTTGTACTAAGTAGATGTCATGTGTGCGGCTGTGGCGTATGTAATAGGATCTACTCAGCTAATGTCACCGCCGGGAAAAGGCTGTGACGCTCATTTTCAGTGGACCCTAAAACCGAGTGAGTACCGGACGTGTATGCAGTTTTCTCTTACATTTATAAAATACTTAATTAATTCATTTGATACATACATATATGCAGCGATAAACGTATGCAATGTAGTGTCTATTATTTACAACAAACAAAAAGGGGACTTATTTAGTTTAAAAAGATATCGATTGCGAGATTTGTGTCACGTGGGCGACGCAAGACGAGCGGGTAGGCGCGCGCGAGGTGTCCCCGGCTTACGTGCCACAAAGTGCGGCAGCTCCGTCCAGCTCCGTTGTTAGCAAACACGTTTCGTCGTGCATGGTAGGTACTTACCACGCATAATAGCGTGCAGTCTCCTATGCCATAAAAGGTATGTATTTAAAACTTCTAACGATTGCAGATTATCATAAATAATTTTAATTGTGTAATGAATTGTATATTCATTATGGAATATAAAAATTAAATAAAAATTGTGCCATATATCAAATAGTAATAACCAGTAAAATTTTTCAGGAATTTGTTTTTTTAAACAACCGAAAATATCTACGTAAAGACGCAATTCGCACTTGCCCCATCCCGCACGCAGAACAATGATGACGATGACCGCCGCACACCAATGCCATAAGTCCAAAACAGAGCGGTGAGTGCCCAAGTTAACTTATACGGTATTTTTTTGAATATCTAAAAGATATTGTTTGTATTTACTTTTAAACGTGTGCACCGTTTGTAGACTACGGAGTGACGGCGGCAGCAAAACATTCCATATCTTCGCTGCGGTGAATTTGAAACTGCCACGGAATGAGGCGGCACGACAGCGCGGCAGGGCTAGCGACCAAGATGACGCTCTGGTGAAAGCTGTCTTTACGTCACGGGACCATATCAACTCGTCAGCCAAATAAGACGGGATTCTGTATTTTATAACCCCAAACAGAAGTGTAGCTAAGTGTAGATCTCTTCGCGTTTTCATTTTTTAAATATTTGCGTTGTTTATGTAAGGGGTTACGTGCGTGCGTGGTGGTATATCAAAGCAAAACCTTGCGCAGGCGTTCTGCACTCGCTGTATTACTTGTTGCGTGCGCTTCAACAGTCGCGGCCCATACACCACGCCCATATAATTAAATTTTGACAGAACTAGCGAGTCACACAACTTAATGCGAATGTCGGTATTACGGTAATTTCTGATGTTATATAAAACCTTTAACCTACAGAAACAATTTTTGACTATGCCTAACACATGATTCTCAAAGTGAAGTGTTTCATCCATAAGGAGTCCAAGATTCCGAGACTCAGTTACTCGCTCAATGTTCACGCCGCTGATCGCCAATGTAACATTACGACTATCAATTTTCGCTATTTGATTTCTTGTACCCAGCACCATATATTTGGATTTACTGCCATTTAGCACTAACGAATTTGAATCTGACCAAGAGGCTATAGTTCTAAATCCTCGTTTAACTTATCCACGGCTTCAGGAGTATCACATGGTTTACAAGATATACAAAACTGTATATCATCTATTTTTTCTATCACATCTATATCTCTATATTTCCCGATTATAGATCTATATTTGATCTATCACATCTGCACTGTAGATTATAAAGAGAATAGGGCCTAAAATTGAACCTTGTGGTACCCCGCGCGTAACATCACGTGTTTTTGATAGTAATTTAGAACTACTAAGATCAGAAATTTCAACACACTGAGATCGATTTTTCAGATAACTGTCAAACCATTTGATGGTGGAGTTAGCAAATCCGTAATAATGCAGTTTAGCTGGTAGTAGGCTAATATTAATGCAGTCAAAGGCTCTAGAGAAATCCAGTAGTGTTAGCAAGGTGTCTTTTGCGGATAGGATGTCTTCAACTACTTTAATCATAGCAGTTGTCGTACTATGTTTTTTTATAAACCCAGATTGTACGGTAGGAAGAACTTCGTTACTTTATAGAAAGTTTGTTTCTTGTTTTGCTACAATCGTCTCAAGGACCTTCGATATACAAGACAGTATGCTTCTAGGGCGAATATCTCTCAAGGTGGAAGGGTTGTTAATTTTAGGAATAGGCCTTATGACTGCATGCTGCCAGTCCGCTGGGAACGTGTTGGTTTCAATAGATATGTTCACCATAGCTGTAACAACAGGCCAGGCATAGGTGTCCAGTGATATCCCGTCGAGACCAACCACGTTTGACTTCAATGATCGCATGATTTGCAGGGCCTCAGTGTTTTCTGCTGTTGTTAGTGATAATTTTGTGGTTATCTTACTATTTTGCTGAAAATATGTTATATCTGATAGTAATGTCTGTTGACTACCGGGCACATTTAAAAAGTGGTCGTTTATTAAAGTAGGATCGTTAAAAATATGAGTAGGTAGCTCCGGTTTACTTTTTATGTTAACATTTGTTTTTTATATGTGCCCATAGTACTCGAGAATCTTTCTGTTTATTTACGTAATGATTGTAGTAAGCCTTTTTTTCACTTATCAACATATCATTATCAACTTTTTTGAGGTCCTTATAGTAAGATTTTTGCGAGTCATTGGCATTGTGTCGTGCCGCAGCATGTGCTTCGTCACGGCGCTTTACAAGTTGTTTCACATTGTAGGTAATTCCATAGGTACTGGCGCTGTTTGGCATGTAATATTCGAAAGGGGAGCATGAACATCGAACAAACCCACCAGACATTCTCTGAATTGCCTCACCATGTCATTGACATCCTATAAGTGGCTTATTCGCATCCAGTCTATGGTAGACAGATCCACATCGAACCGTTCGTAGTCGATAGTGAGAAGATTTCTGCGAGTTATCCGTACTGGTATTTGTTTCGCCTTCACGATGTTTAATGTGCAGGTGATAAACGCATGTCGACTCAGCTCGGGTATATATTTAACTACTACCACAGTATTGTCTATGTCGGTGCTTATGGTGTCAATAAGTGTTTTACTGTACTCAGTGAAATGCGTTGGTGTAGTTACATATTGGTGCAACGTGTGGCTCATCAGAAAATCTGTTATCTTTTTGATGCTACTATCCGTTATACTCAAGGGATTAATATTAAAGTCTCCCAACAATACCACATTATTGCACCACGAAAAACAGCTCAAACTCTCAGCTAACGCATTTACGAACGTATCTACGTTAAGCCAAGGCGGTCTGTATGCAGTACCTACCAGTAACTTTTTCCCATTGACATTTACGCACAGCCACATTTGCTCAACGAGCGGAGCCGGTGGATGAGGTAGTGTACGGACAACAACGCCCCGTCGTATGTAAAACCCAACCCCACCGCCGCGCGAGCACACAGCAGGCGGCCGGGGAATATGACGCAATCGGTAGCCAGTTACCAACGGCGCGCGGCCCTCTTCACTGTCCCTTAACCACGTCTCATTTATTGTCATAATATCTACGTCGTGTCGGTCCATGGCAACTATAAATTCATCGGGGCGTGTACCTAACGAGCCCACGTTTAATAATCCCAACTTAAATTTAAGTATTTAATTGAATACGAATAATTAGAATAAACATTTGAAATAAGCAATTTGTTGCGATAACAATAAAATAATAAGTAATTCCCATAGTGATTGAGAAATGATAATATATTGATGAGATGACTAATAACTCCTTTCCGTTGTGCAATAGTGTGTGTATTTGGGATATTTCAATAAAACTTAGCTAATAGACGTAATTCCACTTACTTTTGAGGTCGGTTTTTTAGTACTCTGTACTGAGATTATGCAATTATTATTCTAGAAAGTCAGTCATCAAAAAGGCCTAATGGTACTAATAAGGCCATGGTTGTAATAAGGCCACATCTGCAAAATGACAGTTTTTCAAGCGAATCATACACCGGTCCATGTTCTTACTTGGTTATTTTAACCAATAAAAAGCTGGGTGTTTTTTTATGACTAAATTTGAACTATTTTGATTTGAGCCAATGTTCTTGAAAAGCAGCGATATATGTGAATTGTTTCATGTAGTTCGTATTATTACTTTTGTCATGTGATAAAAGCTCTTTTCACGAATTCTTATACCAAGGGTAAGTAATGTCGGATCATAAGTATATTAACAAATTTTTATCAGATAGACCGTCTGCCTATGTCTCTGTTTGTATATCATACAATGAATCATAAACGATGTAGGTTGGTTTATCGAAGAAAATATCATATATATGTATATGTTGATTACACTGCATTCCAGGATCTAAAGGGCACGGCGTGTCGCGTAGCCAAGTTTTTCGGCAAAAGTTACAGCGAGGAGCAGCTGGACCAGCTGTGTGAGTTCTTGCGCTTCGACAACTTCAAGAAACATGATTCTGCAGACGTGAAGGATCTTCGCGATGCCGGTATTTTCGATCCGCAACAGCAGAATGTCATCAGGAAAGGTGTGAAAATTTTATCTTTAATAATTTTAATAATTAATTAGAGATATTTTTTATGCACATCAAGTACCACCTATCTACGTATCGACTTTAACCTCTCAATTATTTACTTTGAAGTCAAGATTTGCGAAGCTTCAGGTACCTATGAGTATCTAATTCAAAACAGAGCCTTCTACACCGCTGTAAAGTTACCTGCTTATGGGAATACTAAAGCATATTTTATATTATTATGGCGAACGGCTACGGAGGAGTGGAATTCCCTTTGTGCAGATTTGTTCCCTGGACGGTTTAACTTGGGCTTTCAAGGCGAGATTGAATAGGCGTTATTGAGGTATGCATGCTCCATCGTCGATGTCATCGCCACTTTCCATCAGGTTAAATGGAGGTCAAATGCGTTCGCAAAGTTATTATGATGATATGAGACTAACGTGGTGAATTGTTGCAGGCAAGTCGGGCGGTTGGCGCGAGTACTTTGATGGAGAACTCGCGGTCCAAGCCCAGCGTTGGATAGACAAGAACCTATGGAACACCGACTTACGCTTCCCATCAGTTTAAACATTCTTAGTACCGATTAAATAATTCAATTCAGTGAAATTAAGTGAAATTGAAATTAACATTTATTGTACATGTTATCGTATTTTTTGGATAATTTTAGATTTGTATAAAATACCATTTTTTTTATAAAAAGCAAGTGTGCATTTGACCTCCATCTCACCTGATGGAAAGTTACGATGAGGTCGACGATATAGCGTGCACACCTAAATAACGCCTATTTACTCTGGCCTTGAAAGGGTCCAAATTATAACTTTCAGGGAACAAGTCTGCAGGCAGGGATTTCACCCCATAGCCGTTCGCCATATAAATGTGGAAGCAATACGCTTCGTGCGAATCCTTGGAATATCCACAACATAGGGGTGGAATCCGAGCCTACTTCTAGTCCCCTGATGATGGAAAGGGGAATGCGGAATCAAATTATGCAATTCTATCGCACACTCTCCGTGATATATCCTGTAAAATACCGATAAGAGGGCAACTTTACGGCGGTGTTCAAGGTTCTGCAGCTTTGCCTCTACTCATTTCGAGTCACCTATAAGCCTCTTGACACGTTTGTCGATTGAGTTCAAGGTGGCCAGTTGGTATTTAGCAGAGCCATCCCGTAAGTGACGCCAGTACTCCATACAAGACCGGACTTGTGCTTGTTACAGCTGAAGCAACTGTTCCTGGCTGCATTTTTGGCCATGGATTCAATGTATCTGCCGAAGTTGAGATTGGACGACTAGTCCATATATAGATATATCACGAAAAGTCGGAGTCAGATGAAAGAGTCTCCGTTTTGTGGAGAACAGACACGCCTGCATTAAATTTGACAATGTTGGCATCGCTCCAATCGGAGACTGCCTTGAGTGTCAAATTCAAACGACTAACCATGGCCTCTCGACAAGACTGGATTTCTTCTCCACTGGTTAGAGGTCTCTTGCATTGGTTAAGTACAGTCGAAAGCACATCAAGTTTGACACTTTGTACTTTGGACCGTTTTTATCGTAAACGGCATAGAGTTAGATTTAAGTCTTAAGTGTAAAGCTTGACGTGTTCTTGATCCTGTACCTGTTCCCAACGTGCTGTCATCAGCATACCCAAACGCACCTGGAATTAACAATCATTGATACGCAGCAGAAAGAGAGTTGCGGACAATACGGAACTTCAGGAACTCCGGCCGATTATCGCCCGATGTGATGTTTTGGAATTTTGAAAAAAGGATGAATGGATGTGGTTATAGGGTTGTCCTTATAACCTAGTGTAATATAACTTATACGATAATCTCAGTATATAGCACTAAAAAACTGACCTCAAAAGTCATTCATCCCCTAGTTTGCCAACCTAGAGGTGGAATAGTTTCTTCAAATTTAAATGGGACCACTGAAGCGTCCCTCTTTCTAACAAAAGAAGAATCATCAAAATCTTGTCACGAATGTTATCACGTAACATATAGAAAAAAACAGTCGAATAAAGAATCTCCTCCTTTTATTGAGGTCGGTTAAAAATTATACAGAGCGCTGTACAAAAACAAGGAATTATATAAATAACGGAGTGACAAATAGAAGAGGGGGATTAATCTTCACATTATTGTTCCGCTGCGGACCACAGCAATAAAACTCACGAAATCACAAAAGG
This sequence comes from Hyposmocoma kahamanoa, assembly GCF_003589595.1. Taxonomy (NCBI): domain Eukaryota; kingdom Metazoa; phylum Arthropoda; class Insecta; order Lepidoptera; family Cosmopterigidae; genus Hyposmocoma; species Hyposmocoma kahamanoa. The sequence continues at coordinate 9,352 of NW_020655157.1, forward strand.
GCAGACTCAAACTGGATGGTTATGTAAATTTCAAGTAAATTCCGCACGTGTTAAGCTCTGGCACTCTCATTAGGCCTTGGTTCGATGAATTTCTACCTGAAACATTACGTGGATTAAAATGTATTTACGTGTTTGCGTGTTTACACACTTGGCGGTCGATCGCTATTCCAATACAGCTGTATAATCGTCCGTCAAGTATGTAAACACACAAACGCGCACGTAAGTATATTTTAATCCACGTAATGTTTCAGGTAGAAATTCATCGAACGAAGGCCAAAAACTCCAGTGTTGTTTTTTTCACTCTTTTTTTTCCTCACCTCGTCTCTGGATCATTTTAAAAATTTTCAAAATCTGACAGGTAGAGGTCGTGCACGATGAAATGGCGATAGGTCACATGCACTATTTGTGCTCGGCGAATGCCCCTTAAGCAAAAGGGGAAAGTATACAAGACCGAGATTAGACCTGTCGTACTGTATAGATCAGAATGCTGGATGATAAAAAGGGAGGATTAACGGACTGTGCAAGCAGCGGAAATGTTGTGATGGATATGTGGAGTGACGAGAAAGGATAAGATAAGGAATCAGTACATCAGGGGAAGTTTGAGAATGGCGCCAGTGATGGAAAAGATGAGAACTAGCTTAGCGTGGTATGGACATGTCATGCAAAGGGAAAAATGTCATGTAACGAGAGTGTTAGGTATGAATGTGGAGGGATATAAGGGGAAAGGGAGGCCAAAGAAAAGATGCATGGATTGTGTGAAAGATGACATGGATGAGAAAGGTGTGAGTATGGAAATGACGGCTGATATGGGAGAGTGGAAGACAAATACATGTTGTGCCAACCCTACCTAGGTGGGATACGGATAGGTCGTGCATGGAAGCTCATTAAAAAGATTTTGAAAGCAACATTTTTGCCGAAAATAAAAACATTCATATTAAAATTATTAAACGCGCAACAGTAATGCCGCAATACACACTACCACACGTACATCCATTTAAAATCTTTTGCACTTAAAAGGTAACAAATAAAGAAACACAATAACACTTACCGTGACGGTAAATCAAATGGCCGTGTGTTTTGGGGATCATATGGAACCGCTGTTTTGAAAACTTGCTCTTATGCAGTAAGACGTCTCCGGTGGCAGTCAGACGTGGTGATTAGATTCTCTTTGGAAATGAGGCTTCCTACGGAACACTGACCTCTTCTTGCTCACATTTAAGTCGCCACCTATCTCTGTATGTGCTATAACAGTTGTTTCTGTTAGCTTACTCTACCTGTGTTCTATATGCGCCTTCTTCTGTACCGTGACTTTCTGCTTGTGCTCATTTCCTCCTTCCACGCTGTATTGTAACTGGTTTTAACATGTAGAACTAAATGGCTTAGTGCAGTCGCGAGACTTGCAGCGATCAGTGGTAGCAAATCTCTTACGTCTACTACTAGATGATCAATTAATGTTTCTATTATAATTTTTTTTTGAAGGCTATGTTGAGTGTGTGCGTTATTATTATTATTAGATTATTATATATCCATTTTCCCTGTAGGTACGATAATTAGAAAATTCAATAAGCCATCGGTCGGTAGCCGGTAGTGTTACGTCGCTAGTAGCCCGCATGCTGCGCTGTATTTCGTCGTTAGAAGTAGTTGCGAGTCGATGCGACCGCAGTTTCGACATACCGACGCGCCGGCTCGCTGCACGAGCCCTTAAGGGGTCTTTCAGTAAAACTCGACCAAATAAAAAAATAACGTCAAGTATGAAGCTTCATTCGCATTCTGCGCCTTTTACTGATTTGAGTAGTATTTATTTCAGCGACGTATTTTTTTCAACTCGAGTTACTCGAGTTGACGTGACTGCTAGGTCGAGTTAACTCGACTCGGTGTCTGACAGAGCGCTTAGGCGGGCACCGAACCGAGTTAGCTCGAGATCATAAAAAAGAAGCTCGAGTTGACTCGTTGTCGGAGTAACTCGGGTTTATCGAGTTCAATAACTCGACTCGCCCATCACTAGTAGCCCGCCAGTTGCCGGTAAGTGCCGCGGACGGTTGTATTTGAATTTTTATTGGTGACAATTTGAACGTGCTTTAAATGGCCGCGGATTAGACAAATGAATTAGAACTGACATTTTTGGATTGTTTTCGTGCTGAACCCTTATTGTGGTACCTATATCCAAATGAAGAATTTTCAAAATAAATTCAAAACTCATGACGCATTCAAGCCCGCTAACTATACCGTGAACCAGGCGCGAACCTCTGGGAGTGTGGAACAATGCCGTTTTTGCCGCGATCCGCATCGTGAATCGCGCATTAGTGTGGAGAGACCTTAAGAGCCGATACAACCTCAAACGGTTTTGGATGATTCCGCACAACAGTGAAAGTGTTGAAACAATCACTTTGAAAAAAATATATCGCACTGTTCTTCTTCTTCGTTTTGCTCAATGGCGGTTCCTTCTTTTTAAGATTTCGCCAGTGTCGAGTTTTCCGCTTAGCAGAATGTAAGGGCTACTGCAGCTGTGTTACTACGGTCTATCGCACTGTTAATACAATAGTGTATTATGACGTAAATAAAGCACTGACAGACGTAATAAGTTGGATAGACATCAATGACTTGAATATTAATATAAGTAAAACCAAAATTATGACATTTAGATCTTACAACTCAAATCCCATACCGGTTAAAATTAATTACAACTTTGATACTGTAGATGAAGTTGACACATTTAACTTTCTTGGGTTAACAATCGACAAGAACCTTAACTGGAAGGAACACATCGAACAGATGTGCATGATCCTAAACAGATTTGTTTACGCTTTACGAAGACTAAGGCAAACTGTCTCGCGAGAAGCTGCGTTGACGGCCTATCACGGATACGTTTCGTCCGTGCTCAGCTACGGTCTTGTACTATGGGGTAACTCAGTAATCTTAGAAAGAGCGTTTAAAGTCCAGAAGAAGTGTATTCGAGCAATTTGCGGTGCGTGGTTCGATGACAGTTGCAAACCGCTGTTTAAAAGGCTGAACATATTACCTTTGCCATGCATGTAGATTAGGGATATCTGCGTATTTGTCAACTCTCATCCTCAATATTTTAAAACACGCGGTGAAGTCATTCAAAGGCAAACTAGAGCAAAAATTATGAATCTCTTATACCAACCTCGTTGCCATAAAGTAATTTATAAGAATAACTGCTTCAACATGTGTATAATTAATTTTGTGCAATAAATTACCAAACGAAATTAAATTGTTACAAGGACATACTTTTAAATTAAAATTGCCAAAATGGCTTTTGACACATTGCTTCTATAGTAATAAAGAATACTTAGAATTTACAAATTCATTACATTAATTAGAAACTATAGAGACTAAAGAAACATTGAACCCCATTAATATTTGCACTTGCAGGTTGAATACAATGTACTTAATTTTACTTAAGACCTTTGTAATTACTGTATTCTGGCAAATAAACGTATTCTATGGTATTCTATTCTATTCAACAACACTTGGGAACCGACAATGACAAGCCATGCTCGGCTAACGAATCGCTCAGATAGGTTAAGGTAGAAGTGAGGCGCGATGTTGCTTCCTGGACTGATTCTGATCGTACATACAGGGCTACATCGTCAGCATACTGGAGGACCTGGCAGAACGAATTAACTGTCATTTCCGGATCCAACGTGTAAAAATTGTAGAGAAGGGGGGAGGTACGGAGCCCTGGGGGAGGCCTTTCCAGACAGATAGGGGAGGAATAGAAGTACCATGGCAGCGAATTTCGATAGATCTGGCTTAAATAGAATTAACAATTAAACGCACCAACTTCTCAGGGACACTCAGCTGACGTAGCTTACTTCTGAGCACCGGAAGAAGGACGTTATCGTAAGCGGCTGCCAGGAACACGCCTACGAGATTCTGTTATTTTCGAAACGCTAAACGAATATCTGTGATTAGGATACTCAAGCTATCTAGTGTACTGGATCCCTTTCTGAACCCGAATTGAGTTTTTGCCAATAGATCGTGCCTCTCTAAAAACCATTCCAGTCGATTCCTTATCATATGTTCCATCACTTTGAATAGGGTAGAGGATAGGGCAATCGGTCTGTACGAATTGCAGTCGAGGGGTTATTTGCCGGGCTTAAGAAGAAGGATGATAATTTGTTTATCTCCCCTCATCCGGTATGATACCCACGTCGAAGAAGGTGTTAACTAATTTTATATAGTATAATTTTGTTTTTTCTGATGAGTTTACGAGGAATGAATATGGGATGCCATCTATTCCCGGAGCAGTATCCTTAAGGCCAGTTAGTACCACATTAAATTCCAGTAGAGCGAAAGGATCATCTAGTTCTTCAGAAGCAGAGATATAGGTGAAAGTATGTAACGGGAGATTGTCCTTGTTTGGGACTGATATTATGGTGCTAGCTTGTCCGCAAATGAGTGAATCCAACCTGAGGGGTCGTTTGAGGTGTTTCCTTTAGGGCGTAGCCAGCCGCAGAATCTTTGAATCTATCTCCAGACTACGGATGATGGAGTACGAGGTGACATGCTTTCGCAGAAATTTGTCCAGCCATGTTTTTTCTTTGGAGCCAGAACCCTTCTACATTGGGTTGCTACCTGCTTGTAGTGTAGGAAATTCTCCTGAGACATAAAATCATTGTACTTCTTTTCTGGCTTCTTCCTTTTACGGATGGCGTCCGTGCAATCAGCGTCCCGCCACGGAGGTGAAATCCTTCTGCGCGTTGTTTGTTTCTAAAGGATGTTGGTGTGTGCTGAAGTTAAAGGGGTTTCCTTGAATGACCTGTATGCCGTAGGACTACTGTCCGGCGTCACGTCATGGAGGGACTCCACTTTATTATTGATTTCCATTGAAAAAGATGACCAGTCAGCTTTATTTAATCTAAATTTTAAAAGTGGAGGAGTGCAATGCACTTTTAATCTTTTATCCGGCAAAGAGATAAGAATGGGGTAGTGATCACTGCCATACGTACTTTTGAGAGTGCACCATATTAAAAGAGAAACCAACTGCGGGGAACAAATTGTTAAGTCTATTGCACTGTGTGGGTTCTGAGTTGGGTTAGGCCTTCTTGTGGGGCTGCCGTTATTTATAACGCACAAATCCAGCTCATCCAGGAGGTCAACAAGCAGGGTACCAAATGAATCTGAACGATAAGATCCCCAGGACTCATGGTGCGTTAAAATCGCCCATAAAAACTATAGGGGAGGGAAGCACTGATATAATGGAGCGAAGATCTTGCAAAACAAGAAAATTAGGGTGGGGAATATATATTGACACAAAAGAGATATCATCAGTCCTTATTGCTACGGCGTTAAGTATATCTCTATTGTGTGAGGTGAGATGGATTTGGGAGAAGAGCAAGGATTTATTAACAAAAAGTGCGCTCCCTCCAAGTCCATCGTCTCTGTCATCACGGAGATACGAGAAGCCGAGCACACGAAAATGTAGTCCCTGGGAAACCACGTCTCCGAGATGGCAAGGACTAGAGATTGTCTTTATTATATGTTGGAATTCATGTTTTTTGGATTTTAGACTGTTACTAAACCATTGAACAATATTCGGAGCCATTTTTAGTCAGTACATTTAAAAGAGGTAAAACTTTTGGGGCACCGTTGGGCGGTAGTGGGACATCACTGAATTTTTTCAGAATGTTAATGACCAGTAACCATAGAAGGTCAAGGCAGTCATCATTAGGGGAGGTCTCTGCTGTGTTTGAGGAGTTACCTAAAGCACAGCCATTGGGAAGAGTAGAAGGACAATCTCTAATTATATTGTTGTGTGGTTCTCTGTCGTAACTATTCCCTAAAGGGCCTGATTGGCGAGGTGTCAGAAATACTGTTTTTCTATAAGACTGTGTTAGCGGGGTAGAGGGAGACAATTGTGTTGGGAAGGATGGTGAAAGTGTAGTGGGTATGCTAGTGGATACCCTTGATGTGTCCGCATATGATCTTTTAACATTTAGGAAGAGAGCAGCAGCTTCCTGAAACGATATATTGTCCTGTGACGTACGCATTTTAATAAATTTTTGCGGGGAGTGCTCGAGGCAGTTCCTGCTTGTGGCACAATGGGTACTTGAACAATGCAAAGAAGTAGCATTATCCTCCACTACTGAGCAAGTCTCCCCGGGGTGAGATTGGGCGCATCTGTAACACCTAGGCTTGGATCGGCATTGGGTCTTAATGTGCCCGAAACGGCAGCAGTTGTTACATTGTATAGAGGGCAACTGGTAAGCATCTACTACTATAAACGTGTAATAGAGGAAAATTCCCGAGGGTAGACTTTGACCTTGAAATGTCAGTACGACCGTTTGGGTGGGGATCTATGTAGTAACTCCATTATCAATCTGCTTGCGGTTTAGTCTTCTAGCTTTTAGCACAACACCATAATAGTCAGGTGTAACCATAGCCTCTACTAGCTCCTTCATTGTCAACTCAGTAGGGATACCTCTGGTGAGCCCTAAACGTGTGACATTGTTGTTCGGAATCACAGTTTCATATTTGTATAAAGGTAGGAAATGATTGTTGATAAACTCGTTGGCGTCCTTACCAGTCTTAAATTCCACAGCTATTCGGTTCCGACCAACCTTTTTGATTCCGCCATCAACAACATTACTAATTTTATTTCTGTTTAAAAATTGACCAAAGATTATGGGGCGAATCAGACGAGGGAGTTGTTTCCTGTCGTGAAACATGGACAATAAACGGACCTTTATCTTGTTCCGAATACAGTTTGGGCATTGCTGTCGAATCCGGACTCACACCTCCAGTTTTTCGGAATATATGCGCGAATTTTGAACAGAAATTTACCATGAGCTTTTCGGTGAAGGAAAACATCATAAGAGAGTGACGTCACGGACGTCTGTGTGGCTACTTACGTATTTGAGTGTCGCTCGCTTTTTAAAAAATTAAAATAGTAAATAGTATTATTCACGAGTAACACCTATAAATAAAGAACCGTGACAGTTTCGGTGACGTTACTATAAAACGGAAGTGTAAAAAGTCAAGAGATATACAACATTAAAATCACTTTTCATTTCGGTAATATTCACTATATACTAAATTCATAACTTCATAAGGTACAATAAAAACAAAAAAACATTATACACCGCCAAATACAATTAATATCTAAATCAGAGTGTGCCAAGCGACCCCTTGCGGAAATTCATTGCGCTTTTTGGTGACCCTACTATTTTTATCTGCGTTCGATATGGTGGTTAAGTGCAGTGCGTATTGCCAATTCATATCAACGGTAGAGGGCGCAAACGTCGCATGCCCCATATGCAAAAAACAATATCATAAAGAATGTGTAGGAGTGCGTAAAAATGACACTGTGCCGTCATCGTGGGCCTGCTCAGGTTGTAAATCCAGGCTGCCTAGGAGCAATCAGGATAATACTCCTATAAAAACGCATGATGTTCGTAACAGCTCTCCGAAAGCCTAGAACCCACTCTCAAGGCGGCTATCACATCTTAATTTTTTATATTATTGTAGGTCTATTATTACTATTACCTATAGATATAGTCATGTGTATGGCTGTACAATAATTGCAAAATATTTTAGACTTATTTGCATATATACAACTAATTTACTTAGGAATGAAACTATTTTTCCGGATTTAAATCGCGTATATTTGTTTTTTCAA
>NW_020655158.1:0-19300 GCF_003589595.1 Hyposmocoma kahamanoa
TTCAATTTCAGAAGAGCCCAATGAAAACAGCCTCGCTCCTTTGTAAGCCTGAAATATTACAAAATACTCAGGATAATTCAGCCTAAATACGTATAAAAAGTAATAAAACACAAACAAGAAAACAGACAATATTTGACCGATACTGCATATTGGGACGCCGGTGTCCCTTGCAGTTACTATGGATTTTATTAACTTTATACTTGCAATCTATTATAAAAATATGAATAATATAGATATTTACTTACCATTGTAACAAATCACACCACTTAAAATACACTAAAACTTAGAAAACTTAATAAAAATCTTCCTTGAAAAAATGCGGCATAAGTTCTTACTTTACCGGGAGTTTTCCCCTTTTTTTTGCGCGCGCAATGTTGCCAAACTTCCGAAAAATTAAAGATGCGTTCAAAAAGAAGCACTACAAATGAAATATTACTATGAATATTGTTTCGATTAAAAAAATAAAACAAAAATCAGTTGGGGACCCCGGTGTCCCATTTACGTAAAAGGGTTAAACCAAAAACTACTATTTTACAAACAAATAATGAAGTGATAGAGAGAGCACTGAAATTATTGGAGAAGGAGTACAAATTAAAAATAAAGTACCAAACTAAAGAATTGTGTCATCAGGACAAGTTACAAATTGAAGATCGATATTGATGATCGAAAAAAAAACAAGTAAAAAAGTTGAAGAAAAAGAAATTTGAAATACTATTGTTGAAATAAAAAGTGTCACAATTTTGTCCAAATTTTGTTAATAAATTTGTTATACGAGTATCAAAAATGATATTATATGAAATTTCTTCTTACAATATTTCCTATTAATGTAGAAGGCACCTGTCTTCTCTGCGTTCTTCGACGTCTTTATTTTACAAAATCGAAACTTTCTTTCATGTCAATCGCTATGTTATGATCCGAAAATTTTACTGAATTTTCACTTCATCGTAATACTCAAATGGATTGGACGTTACTACACTACTTCAATGTAAGTAAATGTTTTCTTCACGTCGACATAACTAGTATATTCCTTGAGTTTTGATGCATATCATTTGTTACTTGATGAAAGTACACTTGACCTTAATTACAAAATTTAATAGCTACAAAAAGAACGAAAAAATTGTGTAAAATAAAACATGATTTTTTAAGGAACCCTTGATTTGACATTGTTTACTGTGATGAACATACAAAGAAAATAAATCTGTGGACTACATCAGCACATAATTTGCTTTGTTTTGTAATGAAGTGGTAACATTACCGTTGAAATGTTGGTAGAAAAATATTTCAGTGTTGGCAACATTCTTTAATGTCAGTGAGACAGTAAAATGTCGGCTCGTTGGAGGTCGTCTGTTCTAAGCACGGTATTTATTGAAATATTTGTGTATGACCTTTGCATTTTGAGAAATTTGACAGTAAAATATTATAAATAGGTGTTTGTGTAATAATTTCCGGTAAGCCCTCCTAGTTCCAAGAAATACTTTAGCTTTTGAATCGTTTTTAGTTGTTTATTTATCACAGTGAACAATGCCAAGTACTTAAAAAAATACATCTGATTTCCAATGTTCATTGTGATGAACAATGCCAAATGGGGCCAAGACTAAATGTGTGGTATTTTTGGTTTTTAATTTATTTGTTTTGTTTTGCTGGCTTGCTAACACAAGTTAAAACAAATTCGGTCCGCAAAAATATTAGCTCTTGTGCCAAGATCGTATGCACTTTCAGAAACTAGCGGTATATCTGATACTGAGGTTGAATATGAACTGCATGACCGAATTCCATCTTCTTCACCTTCACCTTCGCTCGACTCTTCGTTAGAACTCATGCACTTACTTAGTAACTTCAATAATGATGATGATGTGGAAACTGTACCCTCTGACCCTATTAATGGAAGTAGTTTGTCCAGTTAATAGAGAGCCCAATTACTTTGACATTCCTTCCATTTCATCCATACCATCGCTTCCTTCTGCAACTGCAACACAAACTGCACGACCTGTTTGGTTAGGGCGGTTTTTCAGCATAGGGCTGCTATCCATGAAAGTGAAGTAGAATCAGAAGAATATATCGATTTACCTAACACGAAATCTTCCCTTGAATACTTTCATAAGTTTTTCTCCCCTGATATAATAAAATATATTGTAGACCAGATAAACATATATTCCGTTCAACAAACTGGAAAATCCATCCAATTAACTGATGAAGAGTTTCAAGATTTTCCAGTGATCCACATAATAATGGGCATTGTCAACATGCTATTATACATCGACTATTGGTCTGGTAATTTTCGATATGGGCTGGTCTCGGATTTGATGTCATTAAAACGCAATCAATAGATACGCAGATTTCTACACTTTGCCGATAATACTCTAGAATACGGAGATAGATATTATAAAGTTAGACCAGTTGTAGAAAATATAAAAAAGAATTGCCTGAAGTAAGAAACTGGTAGAAAATTTAGCATTGATGAAATGATGATCCCATACAAAGGGCGAATAGCTGGGAGCCAAAAGCAATATATGAAAGATAAACCCAGTAAGTCGGGATTCAAAAATTATGTCAGGGCTTGAATATCTGGGATGATCTACGATTTTATCTTATATGGCGGAGAAGACACCTTCCGATTCCACTCGGCTCGACGGATCAGGAGGCTTCAGTTGGCTTCGGAGCTTAAATAGTGATTGCTTTATGCCAGAGTATCAAAACTAAACCTGTGACGGTTTTCTGCGATAATTTTTTTACATCTCCCGAGTTTTTTCACCTTCTCAGGGAAAATCATGGCATCTTTGCTCTTGGTACCATTCGAAATAACAAAAATAATGCGGAAAAAATAACGAAAAAAAAAAAGGAACAGGGAAGCTACGCACAAGCTGTTTGTAACAAAAACAAACTTGGTATTGTGAGTTGGAACGACAACAAACCTGTTACTTTAATAAGCACCTTCGTGGCAGCCGAACCCGTACACAAAATCAAGAGGTATTCGAAAAAGAAGAAGGTAAAGGTCGACGTCGAATGTCCACAGATAGTGAAAGATTGCAATAAGCATATGGGGGGTGTAGACCTAGCCGATATGTCAATATCTTTGTATAGGACGCCTCTTAAGACAAGAAGATGGTACCTAGGAACATTTGCTCAACTAATAGATATTTGTGTGAACAATGGGTGATTACTTTACAAAAGACAGACGCGAAATAAAAGCAATTCACCGAAGAATTTACCGGTTCGAAATTTATGAAGGTTTGGTAAAAGACGGCAGATGTAATGGTATATCTAAAGGAAATGAATGTTGACTGAAGTCCCGTACGATACGATAACGTTGGGCACTTCATTTCTACGAAAGAAGATGTGGGACGGTGCAAATACTGTAATAAGAATACCACAGTCTATTGCATAAAATGCAATATTCGACTTTGTTTTGTTACGGGAAAAAACCCCAGGAACTGTTTTTTATCTTTTCATTCAAGTAAATAATATTATTTACTATTACTATTTACTTATTCGGTAAATAAAAATAAATGCAAACAAAAAGCAGCTTTTTCTTAACGGTCGCTACGGTGAACATTGAAATTTGCATGTAATACTTTGGTTCTTTGGCAATGTTCATTCCAATGAACATGGGTTTTCACGAAAACTGAAAATCCTAGATTTTTTAAATAAATTTTACGGAGCCTGTTTATGTACATGAAACCCTAAGAAATTAAAAAATACATGATTTTTTATTGTTTATGCCTTTGTCAAATTAAAGGTTAAAAATCATACCAGGGATAATATTCAAAATAATTAATTTAGTTAACAATTTGCCTTCGTTGTCAACTGTAATTTAACCTTCCAGCAGTCGCGTGTGGTCTCAGAGACCGCAGCGACCTTATTTTAGTCGTTTTACAAAAACTATAAACAATAAACGGTTGCGCGACCGTGATATCCTCGAGGGAGTGAGGTACTTCCCCTTAATAGTCCTGTGACATTCGTCGCAAGCGCACATGTCTCTTTTTGTGTTTGCGGTCTCAGATTGCGCGTGCGACATGTTGTGTTACAGAAAAATTCATGGAATGAAATTGAAAGCTGGGTGAGTATTTCATGTTATTTGTACAAAATTACATTATTTTATGTAATATATATTAAGTTATTTATTATTTCACTATTTGTCGGAGACACAACATGAGTTACGAAGAATCAGACCGGCTTGCAGAGGAGGCGGAAACATAATGAAAAAACATTCAAATATTGCGCAACTGATGACAATATTGATTGATATCGGTAGTAATCTATTAAAGTGTGCTTATGAACGATTAAGATAGAAAATTTCGTCTTGTTTTGTTATTTTGTTGTTTGACGTTGTTTGTGTCATATGACTAAAATTTTGAATTTTTACAGACTGTTCAACTAATAAGTACTAATTAAAAAAAAAAAAAGTAAATAATGTTTTTTTTATTTTCATATATATAGGTAAATAGAAGACTTTCTTTATCATGTGCTACACAACGTCATGAAAATATTCATTCGTCTTCTCAAACTGAACGCGTAAAGTTGCGGTCTCACGGACTGCACGCGATTGCTTATGTTCGGCGCAAGGGTGCGACCACTGGAAGGCAATAAAATGTTTTTAACACATTTTAATAACTCGTGTGATTGCCATTGTTGGTTATAACCGTTTGGCATCGACGACGAAATATTTGTATACCACTGTATACACGTAGGTGTCGCGTGCAATGAAATGTAAACGTTAATTCATTTTCGAATATATGTAAATATTAGATATGTCAAAAACAAGACTTTACATGAAAGAAAATTATTTGAACCTCGGATATCCACTTTGTATAGATTCAAAATCTGACGTAAACATTTACCTTTAAAGGAAATGTATTTAGAAGTTAACGGTAGCCAAGAAATAAATGTGAGTCTAAAACCTGGAATAAATTCGTTCCTTCAACGCGTGTATACATTTGTGATCGAACTTTACTATCAATTAAAAAGACTGTAACGTTGTCGTTACACTACTTTATAGGATTAACAAATTAATAAATCTACCTATTTACATTTATAATCTATTTACAATAATTATCTATTTACACATACAACCTACTTACTAAATGCTTAATTTACATAAACCTAATTTACATAAACGTGCAAACTTAACAAAATAAATAAAACAATCTCCTTATAATAAACTAAAATTATCTAAGTAAACTAGATGCAAATTGTTTGCTGCAATATTTTTGTCAGGCGTTTTATTAACATAAACGAGTCCCGTAAACTAGTCACGGGGACACGACTTGACCGCTGCAAGTGTGCAAGGTCAGAGCCGGCATTTTGTTCTGTGTGCGGGACCGATTAACATCTCTCAATAAAATCTATAAATTCCTACAAAGGTTTCCCATCTGTGCCAATTAATAGTAAATTGGAAACCAATTTCTTCTATTTAAAGAAGAAAAGTAATTATAATTTAATCAACATACAGTGATTAGTGTAAATTCCCCAATTGGGTGAGTGATGCAATTTAATTTGTAGAATTACGCTAATTTATAATATTTTAATTATCACGCAATATTTGAAGCTCATGCTATGTTAATATTAGTTATTATCTTGCTTTTAGTGCATTCATTGTAACTAGAAATCCGCATAAATGTTAAATTATTTAGAATTGTACTGACTTACCCTTATACTAAATTTAATAAAATTGATTGTCCTTTACGCTGTAAATTTCATAGTAATCATGCTATTTAGTTTTTAAAATATTAGAAACATTTAGTTACTATCAAAATGTATTCTAGTACCTTCTATTTTCTATCGTTATAAATAGTAATTTTCATTTTCATTCCAATGTATGTTAGGTATTAACAAAATAATTAAGTTGATTTTGCGTGAGGCAACAACATCATTGATCGTTATTTCATGCTTTGGTAACCACTTCAATTAGCAGTGCGTCCATCTTCACTTTTCCGGATGTAGCAGTCAGTAACCATAATTCGGACTTTCTCTCCCAATTCCGGATATTTCTAGGGTTCTACGTCCAGGCATAACGAACTACAACAGCGTGATCTATCCTGGAGCTAAAGTGCACACTGCCAAAAATAAGAAAAGGACTACCGGATCACCAATTGTCGTCCGCATCGAGCTACCGGACGTCAGGGAAGTGGTTTTCCAATACGGAGAAAGCGTAACGGAACTCGTTTAGCGAACGCGAACTCAGTACCCTGAGAGCTAGTAATTTATTATCCATTTCAACTATATATTACTACTATATGTATACTTATATTTATTCTTAATAGACGCATTGTAAATTTTCTAGTTCTTTTATTTGCTTAGTATACTTAACTTCTACAATAGCGGACGTTCTCTAAAAAAAAATACCTATAAACGTCACAAGACGTTTGCCATTAAACCATCTTTTTCACTTACAAATTTTGGATCCACTACAGGTTGTCCACAAAGATTTTATGTCAATTGCAAATACTTACTTATTACAAGTGCATTTCCAAATATAGTTCACAAAAAAAATCTTCAGAAACTTGACGACGAATTTCAACCGACTAAATATGATAAAATTGTGAGCGACTAAGCACAGTTTTAAGTGTTGATAAATTTTGGGAAGCAATTGGAATGCGTGACGCAAATGGAGGTCAAAAATATTTTGACATCGCAAATTTTGCAAAAGCAGTTTTAGGTTTACCCATGTGAAACGCACCATGCATGTGAAATGATATTCTCACAAGTTTACCTGACTAAAACTAAGTTACGGCACAGATTACTATATAAACATGTATCCTCCGTCGTTGCATTACATTAAAAGCAGGTATTAAAGAACATGTGGACTGTGTCTCCTTTAAACCATCGAAAGAAATGATCAAGAAGGTGAATTTAAAATATGATGAAACGGACGAAAAATATGAACTAAATGTAAGAGTGGTGCTGCCAATGCTGCGATTGTTGATGGTGCCTCCTGCCGTCACCACCACCTTAAGAGCATATAATCAAGTCTTACTCGATGTTTGTTCAAGAATTTCCGTTGCTGACAACGCTAAAACTCGCACGTCATATTGGTACACTTGGTATTGATGGACTGTACAGTAAACATCGTTGGATTATGTGATGCCAGTCACAATGGCTATGGATGTGTTGTTTACTTGCATGTTACAGACACAGACTGTATTGTGTGAAGCGACTGTGCTCAAAATCAAAGGTTTTTCTCGCTAAAATAACTACGCTTGCTCGATTAGAGCCATGTGTCGTCCTTTTAATGTCCAAGGTAATTAAAACTGTAAAGGACACACTTAATTCGCATTGCAATCGCAGGAATTTGTGCGTTCTCGGACTCAACAATTGCTCTTTCGTAGATTAAAAACGTCTCCTTTTTCACATTGAGCAACCGTGTCGCGCAATGTCAAAAAGTTTTCACCGCAGAATTTTAACACGTTGCCGGTGTTGGCAACCCTAGTTATTATTTATCACGCATTATGTTGCCGTCACAACTAATATCGCATATATAATTTATTATATAATATATTTTTATAATATAATTTATGGTGGAATGGACCTTCATGCTTACAAAGCCCGCCAACTGAACAGCCCATCCAAAGCTTCAATTCGACGGAAGTTGATAGGTTGCTTGAATTTAAAACTAATACCTTAACTGCAGTTCTTCAAGCTGAGCAGCCAATATTATATAAGTTAGCTCAACGTATATCTTCTTGGAATAAGTTGCTCCGCACAATCGTTTATGTGATACTATTCATACGGAAATAAAACCCTACTGAAATAATTAAAAGTATCGGCATTGCTGAAACCGCTTTATTAGCCGCCATACAGGATGTTTACTTTAGTGAAGCAATCGCTCGCATTAAAAATAATCTTTTTCCGTCGCGTAAACTTTTGAAACTGTCAGTTTTCTGTGACGTCAACATATTTTACGTGTTAGCAATCGCCTTTCAAACACAGATTTGCCATTTGAAGCAAAATATCCCGCGCTGCTTCCAAAATGTGACCATATAAGTGACCACGAATTAAAACAAAAGAAGTCGGCCTAGCTCTTCCAGTCTGGAGTAGGACCTACAAACTAAGAAGAAGAGGGTCCAATCAAAACTAATCCCTTGTAACACATTTTTTTTGTAGATCTCGTAAATACAAAACTAAAACAAAATTTATCTTTGGTTTTTTCACCATTCTTGTACAAAATGTCACTTTGACGTTATAGTTTAAAAATATTTAGTAAATTAGTTGAAACTCTTTAGTGTTGGTGTAATCTATTATTAAAACCATTCACATTTTTATTACTTGTTGGTGAACGATTTCTCTATAAAATCAATACCGTGAATGGGTACCCTTTTGTTTGACATATTCTTGAAAACACCAACACTGGTCAAATTTTCTTGCATGGTAACGCAGAATAATAGTGGTGCGGACCAACCAACTCGATTTTACTTCTGTAGTCGAGTCTTTTCTTTAATATTTTCATGTCAAACACTGCCAATTAGCTTGCCAAGTATGTATGTATGGACTGCCCGGGTGTGATTATGTGTATAGCCAAAGCAGCAGTAACTACCTATTCCAAAAAAACTTGTCTTCATAAATATACAAATCTTATTAAACCATGTTTGTTACATAATCTGCCAGGCTATGAAACGAACGTGATGGAAAAAAGCCGAAGCCTCCTCACAAAGTATGGTATTCCAGACTAATGAATTTAGTAAAATAACACCACTGTGCAAAAGAATATACAAGGAATTTAAGAAAGATACCATCAAATAAAAGGCACAGTGTCTTAAAATACTGCCAGGAGATTTCTTTTGAGAAATTGACCCAACAGATGAATCAATGTGCAAAAAAATTTTTAAAGTCGTTTGTGTACTAGAAAGAACGCCAGACCTTTTATACCACTGAAGAGAAAATTATAGCCCTTTCAACAATAAAGAAAAGCCCAAAATGCTACAGATTTTTAAGTAAAATCTTTACATTGCCATCAAAAGCAAGATTGAATGCAATGATTGCGCAATTGATAATTGAACCAGGGATTAATCCTAAGTTGTATAACTTAGTGAAAAAAGAGGTATTTATTATTTATTTTATTAGTATTGCCCCCTTATAACAAGCCGGGTGGAGCGAGTTTTGTCTGCAAGTTAGACGCTAGGCGCTTCCTTGGGCACTGATAGGTATGGTAAGAAATAGAAAACTTGGCTAAATAGTTAATTATATTACGATAAATATAGAGGAAAAGGTGGTAATAGCCAGAAGCCATAAAGAAGAACAGCGTCAGCAATGCTATCATATTCAGCAAGTTTTGGTAAATATTCACAAATACCCACCAAGTACTTACTACACTAATAAGTATATGATTTTAGACTTTATGAACTTATTACGCTCTGGGGACAATTCAAAGAAACTGTCTGGGTAAAAATTGTAAATTTAATAGTAAATTGTGGCTCGAGGAACGTACGAGGAGCATGTAGCAAATTATGAAGGCCTGGATATATCAGTGACAACTTGGAAGGACAACAAACTTGTTACGCTGGCCTCCACTTATGTAGGCGCCGAATCTACTGAAACCGTCAACGGATACGACAAAAAACAGAGAAGGCAGATTACCATACCTTGCCCAAAAATAATGAAAAACTATAACGCCCATATGGGGGGTGTTGATCTAATGGACAGTTTCTTAGGAAGGTACAGAATTCAAATCAAAAGTAGAAAGTGGTACATACGGCTTTGTTACCATATGATTGAAATGGCGGTCATCAATTCATGGGTACTTTTCAAAAAAAATAACGAAAAAATAAGAATAAAAAATTCCAGTTTGGGGGATTTCAGATCGGAGCTAGCAGTGACTTTATGCAGCTACAAAAAAGTTCGGATACAAAACGAGGTAGACCATCTACCAGTAACATGGAGAAGGAATTGGAAGCAAAGAAACGGCGGGACCCCATGAAATCTGTCCAAGCACGTGATGTAAGAAGAGATGGTGTCGACCACAATGAAAGAAGGTGTGAAAAAAGGAATAGGTGCAAACTACCTGGGTGCAACTACTTTTCACGCACCGAGTGTTCAAAATGTAATGTGGCTCTTTGCCACACAAAAGAGCGAAACTGTTTTGCTCTTTTCCACTCTTATGGTACTGTTACACATGCTCATTAAGGTACGGACAGACGTGCTCATTACTAGCACGAAAGCATGCTTTTATTGAGCAAGTGCTCATTAGTAGCACGTCTGTAATGTAATGAGCATGCTTATTTAGAGCGTGCTCAAAAATCGAACGACGACGTTTGATTTTCGAGCATGCTACCTGAGGCGCGGGTAGTTGGGGGGCGTGCTCCGAGCACGTCTGAACATGTTTGCTTATTAGCATGCTATTATCCATTTTGTCTCGATCTGCGGCGGACGACTGTTTTATGCAATTAATTGATGTAATTAATTAAAATTAAACCCGCAATATGTCGCGTTGGGGAGAAGAAAATACTTTGCTTTTTGTGTCACATTATAGAAGTTACGAATGTCTGTGGAACACACACTCTCCTTTATACAAAAATAATATTGCTCGTAATAATGCTTATGAGGCTTTATTAAAGGACATGAATGATTGAAATTTAACAATGAAAATAATTAAAACTAAAATTAAAAACCTAAGATCTGTGTATCATGCCGAAGTAAGAAAAATCAACAATTTGAAGCGGTCCGGAGCTGGTGCAGCAGACGTTTATAAACCACCAATGTCATGGTTTACGGAAATGAATTCATTTATGACAGACACGGACGATTATCGTGAAACTGTTGAATCCGACTTGGTGGTAAGTACCTAATACCTAAAGGCCTATTCAAACCGCAGAGTTATCCGCTACCGCGGCGGGTAGCGGTAATACCCAAGCGATATCCCGCGCGGTATTTTATATGGCATTTCCGCAGCTGTCGCGAAAGCGGAACCGCATACCAGACCGGTACGCGGTACGTTACCGTGCTTACCGCGGTACGGCCGCCATTTTGATTCAACTTGTTTGGCTTTGGCGCGGACGCACCCCGCGTCCCTTGCCACTCATCCTATTGTTTCCGATCGAGAAGGCCGCTACGCTGCGTGCACGCGTGTTTCTGTACTTACTATATTATATAACTTGTGTTACTTATTACCTATTACTATGCCGAGGGATCAAATTAAAAGTACATTAACAGTTAAACTTATAGATATGGTAAAGTGTCATCCAGTTCTGTATGACATGACACACCCCGAATTCAAAAACACATTTTTAAAATATAAGTTATGGGAAGAAATCGGAGGAAAATTAAACATGGATGGTAAGTTTACAATTTAATTAAGTACATTTATTTATTTGAATATATTAACATAACATGTACCTAATACAATTCACTTAATCTGTATTAAAGTAGTTCACAAATTGTTCGCGTACATTGTGACCCGTCTCTGCGTTTGCATTATGCGCGACATTTCTATTAAAATGATTATCTTGTGATTCAGTATGATATAACTGTGTCAAATATTGCCTAGTACAAGTTTTAGAGCGCAAATAATTATGTAGTACGCAACATGCTTTTACAACCTTCACAGATTTAGACACATGCAATGGAATCGGTCTTAAAAATATCCTCCATTTTTGAGCCATTATACCAAACGCGTTTTCCACAACGCGCCGAGCACGACATAAACGTTTATTATATCTTTCTTTGCGCATATCCCTCAGAGCTTCTCTCTGATTAAATGGTTTCATCAGGTATGTTTTTAAAGCAAACGCTTCATCTCCTACTAAAACATGTGAAGTATGGACATTGTACCCTGGCAAAGGTTTATTATGTGGTATGTTCATTGTTCCATTACAGAACTGTCTTCCCATAACGGAGTTTTCAAAGATACCACCGTCACTATTCTTGCCGTACCCGCCAACATCTATACATAAAAAATTATACTGTGGTCCCACTATTGCCATAAGTACTATGGAAAATTTTTTTAAGTAGCAAAAATAATTACTACCTGAATTACGAGGACAAACAACAGTAACGTGCTTCCCATCAATGCTCCCAATACAATTTGGGAATTGCCATAAGTTGTAAAACTCTTCCGATGTCAATGTCCACATTTCTTCAGTGGGATTCTTCATATATACTGGTTGTAATCTGTTCCAAATGGCCTCACACACTTCACCTACGATGTCTCCTACTGTAGAATATCCGACTCTGTAGTCGTTTCCAATTGATTTAAATGAATCCCCCGTCGCTAGGAAACTGTAAAAAATAACACAATTTTAACATTCAACTCGAAAAATAAAGAGCTTCTTACACGGCCGCTAGATTTGAATTTATCATAGTGTAGGTATAAATATTATATACACTATGATAAATTCAAATCAAAGATGGCCACCACCACAAATTAGCGAATTACACGTTTTTTTCAGTGTCAGGGGTTTTAAAATTTTTATTGTAATTTAAAGTTTTATTTTGTTTCATTGTTGCAGGTGACAGTGCAAGAACCAAATGGAAAAACTTAAGAGATTCGTACAGTAAATATTTAAAAAGTTTAAAAACTACTACAGGACAAAGTGCGGCTAAGACATATGATCGGTACAATAAATGGCAATGGGCATCAAATACGGACTTCTTAAGAGACCATATAGGCTTTGCTACCACCGACACTAATGTCATACCTAACGTCACATCGGACATTGAAAGTGATAGTCAACATTCTGAGCGAAATATCGATGAAACCAGAAATTCCACTTCAAATCATTCATTCTCAACACCGTCTCCTCAACCCGCAACCATTAATAGAAAACGGAATAACCGCTGTGACAATGAACGCGGAGTTGATAAAGTTATTAAGTATTTGAATTCAAGACAATCAGATACAAATATGTCGTCAACAGAACATTTAATGATTGGGTATGCAAAAACAATTGATAGTTTTTCCGAAAGGCGAAGAATATTAATTAAAATGAAAATCGCGCAAATTATTATGGAAGGCGAACTAGAAGAACAGGAAGAACGCAAAAGTTTGCGTAGTCCTCAACCTCCACGCCACGAACTTGAGGCGGGGGCACGTCCCAGCACATCAGCATGCTCAATTACCAGTGATCATACATATAATTCATCAGCACGCTCATATTATAACAGTTTTTCTCCCCACAATTTCGACGTGGAACAAGATCCTTTAATAAATAGCTATGGGCAAGTAGAACAAGAATATAACATAGACGCACAACCACAATCAGAAAGTATACCAGGGACATCCAATATAAGCCAAGAAAAGAAAATCCATTCTCAACAGGCAGAGAGCATCTGCGAGGATCAAGATGTTGATTATGAAAGCGAGATTGACACCCTTATACGAATATAATTATAACGCTCCAGTGTCAGTTCTTGTTTTTGTTGATTATTAAACAATAAATACCTGTACTTAAGTATGCAAAAAATTATTTATTTTGTTTTACCTTAAAGTAATAGCTAATCGTTCCTCAGGACCAATTGGGCGTCGAAATTCAGTATAGGATTTTGTTATGTCGAACTTGATCATATTTAATATTTCATCAAATGATTCTGTATACATTCTATATGTATCATAAAATCGTTTTTCATCCCGTCGCAGCTTTGGATAAAGTGTGTGAAATTGCCCTTCGACTTCTCGTTCTCTATTTATGTCATGGATCCAAATTCGTGACCTGAGGAAAAGAAAGTATGTATAACTGCAAAGGCAATGTAAGTATATAAGTAACAAAATAACAGCCGATAATAAAATAAAAGCATTTTGGAATATAATAAAACATCGAACCAACAATAGCAATAAGAAATTTTTAAAACGGGATAGAATTTTTACTTACTTTCGTTCGTCCTCAAGTAATGCCAATAAAAGTAATGCTTCTTCTTCTCTGCTAACCATCTTCTTCTTTTTCAATTTATCAAACCATTTGAAAACCTATCTACGTACAGTAAACAAGATGTTGACAACGACACTACACCTTGAGGACACTACAGCGCCCGTCGTCGGTCGACCGAACCGCTACCGGGGGCGGTAGCGAATTCCGCTATGGTTTGAACATAGCGAAAATCGCATACCCATCGGGATTCCGTTACCGCTAGCGGTAGCGGATAACTCTGCGGTTTGAATAGGCCTTATTACTAATACTTATCTATTAAGTTATATGTTAATCATATATTATGATCTTGCCATGGCAATGCCTCTGTTGTTTCGAAAAGTTGTGCATAAGCGTTTCTTATTGCCACCGCTTGTCGAGAGGCGTGATTACTTCGAGTTGCTGGTAAACTTTCCATAGCTATGCGCAATTGATCTCTCCATGATCCTTGTACATATAACAAAACATTGTTGCGTGTCTTCAAAATCAACACATCGTTGGGTAATATACATATCGGACGTTTTTCGAAGCCAATTGTGTAAAGAACAAGCAGCCAATGTAATCGTGTCAATTTTATCTGGTGTCATGTCTATATTGTTCAGAAAAACCCGAAATCTTGTAACTAAAATCCCAAAGGTATTTTCAACTATTCGTCTGGCTCTAGACAAACGATAGTTGAATAATTTTTCTTTATACGTTAGTGGGCTTCATAATATAAGTTTTTAGTGGAATAGCAGCGTCTCCTACAGTGATTGATTTCTCTGGTAAAACCCTTAATAAGGCAACAGGAACATTATTCCCACATTGAATTTCACGTTTTAAATGGTCAATTGAACATAATTTCCCATGAGCTGTCACTATCATTTCGTAGTTGAATATATTATCTATGGTTTATAGGCCTGTGATCGTGTTTCCGAACGAAAAAAAAACAAAAAAGAGATGTCAATGTCATTGTCACGATAATCATTCAACGGTTTATGCATTTTCGTCTTAGAGGATGGAAAAAAATAAAAGAAAGGAGCTGCCCTAAGTACAGAATCAACGTGCATATTACCAAAATTTGAAAGTTACAAATGGCGGATTTCTTTAGTGTTGTACCATAATCTATCGATAAGTCATTATCGACATGCAAATGTATGGCTTGAATTTTTGTTTCTTTAGTTTACTGTAACCAAAGTATGCCTAAACAAACACAAGTCTGATAATTTAATCTCGAGTGGTATATTATTATAAATGTCAACACACATTTTGAAACTTCAAAAAAAATTTATTTTCAACATTACAACTGGTAACTTATTTAGTAAAAGTCACCAAACTGCTGTGCAGTTTGTTGGCGACATGCGCATTCTTGCTTAATTATACCTACTTTACTTGTATTTAACATTACGTAGTATTAATTGTACTTACTAAATAAAATATAAAAATTACTTTAAGAGGTACGCCTTTAACCTACATTTTAGTACATATTTACATAACGTAAACCAATAAACCTAAATAAATAAACCTAATACCAATAAACCTAATGATGGAATAGCATTGTCATGTAATCTAGTTACATTTAAAGTTCTGTTAAAATTTGACTCTTCAAAATGAAGCGAACAAATGAAGATGATCTTTGATCCAACGTTTATATTCGGCAGTCCTATGATTTCCAACCATTCTTTCTTCCTTTTCTCATTTGTAAGAAAACTTGAAATAATAATAATAAAACAATAAAAACCTCATAGTGAATTGTTTTAATAACAGAATATCGATAATATGTATGCTTACAAGATCAACACTATCTCAAAATAATCGTTAACAACAATCATCAAAATATACAAACAAACAGGCAATCTAAAGTAACAAAAGCAAAATTTGGCAAGATTTATAAATAAACTACTTAAATAAGTCTAATTACATAAAATATTCGGGCTATTGTGTGATTTATAGACAAAAAAATAACACATGCCTGTGCAATGTAACATTCGATTGATTTGCAGTTTTTCTAAAGCCGCATCCTTTAATGCTGCAGCGTCGCATTTTTATTAATACCTAATTATTCTCACTGTCAATATTTTTGTCCAATTTAATTATAATACATGTGAATAATTCAATAATACATTTGGAAAAACATTTGTTTTGACATTTGATGTACTTCCCTTTGACAACGGTATCATGTACCTCATGTACTTGAAATGGCCACGGTTGGCATTTAAAATGACGTTACGAATTTTCGATTCCCGTGTTTGACACAGACCAATGTAATGCTATCTCTTTTGGCTTAAGACGGCACGTAATAGTTAAACAAAGACAATAATATGTTTATGTTTTCGACGACGAAATGCATCATATACATATAACGTCTGATTTATATATGTCAACGTAACATGTCCTTTAGTTTCCATAGTCTAAGATTTTCGTGCAGTTTTGTTATTGAAATACTTATTATGTCGAAAAAAAATCTAATTATTTTTGGTTATTTTCCATAGATGTAATGTTTATTCATTTGTTTATGTGTTTTATTTTTCAAAATAACATAAAATTACTTGGTTTCATTGATTCAAAGTGTGTGGGAAATATTTGCTTGTTGCCCGTTTGGGTTTCTAATGTAATAATCTATGTGGGAAAACTGTTTCCCTAGGAAGCATGGAAGATTTCTATTTGTCTCATAAGCACTGTTTTACGTTTCAGAAACCACTTCGCGATTCGGAAATTGAAAACCAGCTGCACACAGCACAGCTTTTTTGTTCATCGGAAGAAGACCTTGATGATGAAGCAGTTGACTCTTTTACCACCAGTAGTTACAATATCGATTTAGACAAGCGTTTGGATGTAATTCAATGTATTTCTGTCGAAGAATTACATTCTTTATTGGAGGGAGAATCAGGTTTGTCTCTTATCCAAGATGAAACTCTTTTGAATTCACCAGTTCAGCAAGTTTCTCAGCCAATTTTTCCTCAAGTAGCTTCAACTTCACAAGATGCAATCGCTGAAGTCCATGCAGGCCCTTCTCATGTGAATTCGAAAGTTTCTATGCTACATGATCAAAATCGTGCTGAAACAACCTCACTTGTTGCTCTAGCTGATGTCCAAGCAGACCATTCTTCCCCAGTATCAGTATTGGCAGAGCCTGATGGAAGCTCTAATGCAGAACCAACATCTTCTTTCTCTAGTGATAAATTCATTCAATTACAAAATAAATCAAGAAATTGTTCTTTTGCAACTTATAATATTACTTGGCCTATTTTCGAGAAGAAAATGCTTGTAAAAAAACGTTACACTAACAGAAGTCAACCACTTGATTATTTACTTGACTTTTTTCCTGATGAGTTACTGAATATTATTATTGAAAATACAAATATTTATGCAAGAGACACACATTCAAAAGCTTGGACAGATGTTACAAAAGAAGAAATAAAAGAATACTTTGGAGTGATTATACTAATGAGCATAAATCCATTAGCAGATATAAATAATTATTGGTCATCTGATGAGTTTTTCAGAAATCCTGTTATTTGCAAAGTAATGCCCTTAAAAAGATTTAAAAAAATTTACACAAAATCTCCATATATCAAATATTTCAACAGAAGCTCCACGAAACTCACCACATTACGATAAATTGGGTAAAATTAGACCTGCCATTTCAATCCTAAACAAAGTTTTTCAAGACAATGTTCAAGTGTCAGAATTTAATTCAATAGATGAAAGCATGATCAGGTTCTAATGTCGTAGTCACATGAAGCAGTATATGCCTAAAAAAACCTATAAAACGTGGGTATAAGTGTTGGGCAAGAGCAGATTCTCATACAGGGTATTTATATGAATTTCAATTTTATACTGGTAAAGTTGATACTGGAACTGAAGAGAATTTAGGGGCCAGAGTCATAATGGATTTGTGTGAATCTTTGCCAAGCCATATATTAGTGGCTTTTGATAATTTTTTCACCGGTCTCCCATTGATGGAACTTTTACATGAAAGAGGTATTTACTGTGTTGCAACATTAAGATCAAACCGTAAGGGCTCACCAGATTTGATAAGAGGAAAAAATTTTACCCGCGAAGAAAAAAAAGAAACGGTTTTGAGAACGGGTGAGTTTCTGTACCAGTAAATACACCTATAGGAGTATTGAAATAGAAAGATACTAAGGATGTTTTTCTTGGAACTACTGCGTTTGATCCTCGAGCTGTTGAATTGATTGAGGAAACAGAAAGATGGTAGCAAGAAAAAAATATATTGTCCACTTTCGATTAAAAAATATACAAAATTTATGGGTGGTGTTGATCATTTCGATCACTATAGAGCATCATACCCGCTAGGACGAAAGTCGCGAAAGAATTGGCACAGACTTTTTTGGTTCTTGTTGGAGGCAGCCGTCATCAATTCTTATATTGTTTATATGACATCACATTCTGAAAGGAGAAACTCGCATAAAGAATTCCGGTTGCGATTGGGCAGAGGACTTATCAACAATTTTTCGTGAAGAAAAATCCTCGCGCCCGTGTTCAAAAACAAAAAAGGAGGTATCATTTCAGTACCGGAAGAGATTCGAAAATCGGACGTAGGATCCCACATGCTTGAATTGACCAAATTTCGAAGATGCAGACTGTGTAGTACACGTGAAAAAGAACAACGCAGCAAATATATGTGTAAAGTTTGCAAGGTATCTTTATGTGCTGCCCCTTGTTTCGAAATGTTTCACAAGTAAAATAAAATAGATATTATCTTTCAATTTAGTATTTTTATTTACTTCAATGATCTCTGTCTACTCATCCTCTGAGTTTAAGTCTGACTAACAGTTCCTTAAGTGTTACGTTTTGTATGAAATATATTTCCCAGGAATCACCAAAGGTTACAATGTAATCGACCAACAGGAATTATTTTCCCACGTGGTTTCCTGAAAAACTGAAAACACATAAAAAAATGCTGATATGAAATCTAAGATCTGTATGTACCACTAATTACATACTAGCTTTGAAACTTTTGCAAACATCCACATTTTAGCCATGCCCTATTAAGGGTTAAGAGTATTTCTTTCCAAAGCCTTTCCCAAGCTAGATTGATGGAACACTCCTCCATCCGAAGCCCTTCCATTGGTTCCAATATCCACATATGAGTAACAATAATCATGGTCAACTAATGCCAGGAGTATAACGCTGTGAGCACCTTAGTAGTTGTAGTAATCTGAAGAGTCATCAGGAGCAAAAATATTTATATGTTTTCCATCAATCGCTCCCACACATCCTGGGAAATTCCATTTTGTTCGAAATCCATGTGCAATGCGCTTCCATTCTTCATAACAAGGAATCAGAAATAAAACTACTACTTACATTATCTTAAAACATGTTACAAAAGTATTTATAAGTACAGTCGCCTGTTGATAAAATGGACCCCCCGCCCGCCTTTCAAATAAACTAAAAGCAGGGGTCCGTTTTATCTGCAGACGACTGTGCCTAACAAATTAAGTAAAAGTACATATATAAGAATCTAA